>NC_053147.1:36252849-36377944 GCF_016808335.1 Panicum virgatum | reverse complement strand
CCTCAGCACTATTCAACCACTCTAACAGTGCACGCCTCGGAACGTCTCGTCCAAGCTCCAGTATCCATCTGGGCTCGGGTGGATCCTATTCCCCCGAGCCCGGCTTCGGATCTCTACCATGTCAGAGGTAGTAGGAATCCATCTCTTCACTGCAAGCACCGCCCATGTCGCCGATGACTTTTGCCACCATTACGAGTACAGATGGTACACCCGGAGCCACGCCGCCGCCCATACCATGGTACAACCAGCTACAAGGTTCGAGGTACCACCATGAGCAACGACAACGGGAAAGACGGAGGCGGCCATACTGCTACAGGCCTCGGACGCACTCCCAAGTCCAAAAAAAATACACAACTCATGCCCCTGGCATCCCTCCTTGCAACTATAAAAGGGGGAGCCCGGGACCAGCCTAAGGCATCAAAAAACAATCAGAAGACAGGCGAACACATACACAACTCGTCACTCCACTGACATATTGGCACTTGCCTCAATCAAATCCCTAAGACTTGGGACTCACTCCTTCTCTCAACAGCTTGTAACCCCTACTATGAGCACTTAGGTGCAAGATAATACAAACATCCTCCCCCGCTAGACGTAGGGCCTTTCTTGTTGCCCAAACCAGGATAAATCTTGTGTTACTCTTACATCACCATCCGTGTCATGTTAGGACCCCCGCGGTTCGAAACACCGACACATCTCTTTTGCATGTTCGAGAAAAAAAAACTTACCACAAAATAGTGAGAAATTTTAGTTGATAAAGATAAAAAAACTCACACTCCAGCTCGAACTCTCAAACAAACTTGACTATTTGATTCTTGTGGAATATCATTAGTCAACACATGCTTATCCAAGAGTCTTCCTTCTTTTTTTTAAAAATAATCTATCGTTCTGATACTGTTCTCCAATAGAGCAGCATGAACAAGCTTCACAATTGAAAGATCCGTGTTGATGGTAGTAACGCCAATTATAAACATCAACATAACATGTATATATGCTTAATTCTATCACCAAACATAGATATAGGGGTTTACACTAACGAATTCCACGAGTTTTGGTGTTCTCACTTGTCTTGCAGGTTATTTAATTTTTCATCGAATAAAACTATCTCAAATGATGAAGTAGAGGGTATCACTACGAAGAGCTCGTCGAGACGATCGAAATGGATATATTGTTTGCTATATTTAGAGCCTAGAATTAAAAAAAATATCAATTTCACATTGAAGCTACCACTAGAAGACTCAACACACCTGAATGCATCAATATCACAAGTTATTCTTGTTTTACTGCACTGCTATTTTTTTTTTGTTCTCGTAACGTGAAATGTTCCATTTATCAACCATTACTTTATAGCGATGAAGTGCTTCATCTAGAGGTAATCTGGCCACTACTTTTTTTTTTTTGGACAAAACTGGAGGGGAGGCTTCCCTTACAGACTTTTATTAAAACTGAAAACAATACATTACAAAAGCTAGAAAAAGCATCTTTCCACTACTATTGAAGACAATGGTGTGCAACCCGTTTCACCTGGTGGAACACAAAGTGGTTGATATATGTACTCCTTAGTACTCATGTTGGTGATATGCCCAAGAGCCCATCATCACAATACGGTTTAAAGGCCCCAGAGGATATTGATCCAAGAGGGATTAGGATTACTAATGGGCATATGAGATAGACGCCCATTAGTATGCCTTATATATACGAGGGAGGGGCTAAGGGGGGCGACACAACCGGTGAGCCCCGCCACCTCCCTAGCCGCCCCCCCTCTCTCGGCCGCCGCCCTTGCCGTGCGTGAGGTGCTAGCACACCGACGCCCGGCGTTTCATCCCCGTACGTGTGGACTCCGTGGAGGCGCTGCTGCAACTGCTGCGCTGATCGGCTACTGGGATCAAGGACGAAGAGCTCGGTTCGTGGGACGTGATCGACTACTTCCTCTACATCGACGCGCGACTTCTTCCGCTGCACTGCATGTCTAGTGGTAACGATTTATGATCTTCTACTCGCTAGTATCTTGGGTATATGCGGTAGTGATGCTAGCGTAGCCTATCCGTTTCCCTACAACTCATACTATGTAAATGCTTCATCGAGACTTTAAAAGTTCCTCACGATATATTAACAAAGCGCGCAGTGTCAATCCCACCGAAGCGAACGGTTCAAATTTGCTGCCGCTTGGAGAAGCTCCGAGGGTTGATATGATGCGACGTCCGCCAAGACCATCCTGGCAGAACTTCAACGTGGCAAATTGTGTTCCCAATGTGTAACGCATTGGCGGCTCGTCCTCTTCACATAGAGTCCTCTCGGCCAATTTGCCCCGGTGTGCTCCTAATGTGTAACTCATTAATGCATCTTGGTCTTCTTCACATAAAGTCCACTTGCCAAATTTGCCTCTTGATTCTCCCTCGCGAGCAACAATCTCTTGCCCCATGATGGAGCCGTCAGTGTCATGGCTCCTCCTCCACAAGATCATTTCCTGAAGAATCACAATATGACAGGTTAAGTGATCAGTATCTTTTGACAGGTACATACAGCTACCATCATTCTGTGAGCTCTTAACTGTGAGCAACAAGTATGACTTAGATATACTAAAACTTGTTCTAGTTAGGAATGACAGCTTATGTTCACGTTTTAAAAGAAAAACATGAACTATTAAATAATCAAATGGACCCAAAACAAAACCAGCTTCTTCTAAATATTGCTGATATAAAACTAGCAGTACATGATATGCAAACAATCACTAAAATAGAGTATAAAGACATAATTCTTTTACAGCTCATTAAGGCATCCAGATCTGAACGTAAACTATAAGAAGTAGCTTGGCTAGTTGGCTCAGCTAGTTGAAAAGAAGAAACTGCTGACGGCTGACAAACAAGCAACAAAGAGAGCTTCCGTTGCAGCATGCTAGGTCTCCACACACTTATTTAGTTCAGACGGTTGTGCTAGTATTCATTCTTTAAAAAAAAATAGCACTCTCTGAAAGTTAATACACAAAATGGGCAAGCACCTCAGCATTGTCCTTATACTCTACAGGGCTAGGCAAAACATATCCCCATCAATAAACTGTCTTGCAACTTAACAAAAATAAAATATCGATATGACAAGACTAGTCCAAAGTCCAAACAAATTCAGATCCCTAAAAAGTAAAGTCCAGCTCAACTCTCATGAGACAAAAGCTTAACACAAGAAAGATAAGCACGTACCTCACTTAAAAAGGAGCTAAAGCGTGAAGCAAATATCTTTAGGGGCCCAACCATCCCATCCTCACCACAAGGCACCCTGATGGCAGAAGCAATACTCCCATGACGAATGTCAAGACCAAACACATAGTTCCCAGTGGCCACTGTCCAGCCCTGCTCAAGCTTGAAATCATTAAGCAAAAGGTAGACAATATCAGGCTCCATCGGGCTAATGGTAGGAAACCTGGGCATTAAAGGCTGTAGCTTCTGATCATTCTTGTAGATTGGGTCGTTCCAAATATCCACACGAGATTCCAAGACCATCTCCCACCTCCATGTGCCCATAACCCGCGGGAGACTGAGATTCCATGTACTGAACACTAGGTAGCCTTCACTGTAGCCGTCCAGCGAGACAAATCTTAAGAGCTCACTGGTGATACTGCACATCGAGCGGTACTCCTCCGGCTGCCGTCGGCCGCCTTTGCGGCAGTCAGGTTGGATGGCACATCCGTCAGGCAATGGAATGAAGTAGAAGTCTGGAGCATCAACAGTAGTGTCACCGTCACCGGCAGCAAGACGATCGAAACACTACTAGAAAAACAGTAAGGGTACCGGACCGGTTCAAATTGGCCTTTGTACCGGTTATTGTAACCGGTATCCCGGAAGTGGTACCAAAGTGGTACCAAAGGCTCGAGCCTTTGGTACCGGGTAAAATAACCGGTACCTAAGGTCTCCTTGTACCAAAATATTCATGCAAAATATTCTTTGGCTGGGAATTAAACCCGCGACCTCTAGCCTCATGCATTTTTCCTTTACCATCTCACCTACACAGCAGTTTTGATCGAGAAGGAGATATTTTCCTTTTCAAGTAACCCATGGATGAGACTAAGGTACCGATTGGTGTTACCAACCGGTATCTAAGACTCCTAAGGCACCGGTTGGTAACATCAACCGGTACCTAAGGCTCGTCTATAGGTACCGGTTGGTGGCACCACCCAGTACTAATGTAAAAATTACCATCCTGTACCTATGGAGAGCCTTAGGTACCGGTTGATATTACCAACCGGTACCTAAGGCTTATTTATAAATTTCATCCACCCCAAAAGTACTGGTATGGAGATGAACCGGTACCTATGTTAGCATAGGTACATGTTTATCTCCATATTGGTACTTTTAGGTAGACATAAGGCTTGTTTTCTAGTAGTGAAACAGTCACCGACCAATATCCCTTTGAGAAGGTCAACCCAACATATACATCTTCCTGAGACAGGGATGACCATATCGGCGTGGAAGGAGCCTTGGTCGTCGTCCGCGGGGATCGGAAGCACAACATCCCTCTCGATCCAGTGGCGAGTGGGCTGGATCCTGGCGACCACCACATAAACAGAGTAGTCCCCTTGTCGTCTGTGGGTAGGCAGCTACGACTCTTGACTTGGAAGAGGAGCTCAGCAAGGACATAGAAGCATGGACATGGATGTGTCTCCTTGTGGATCCCAAGAATGGCGAGGTCATCCGCTAAACCACAGTGGGGGCCGTAAGGCCACCGAGGAGGGACGATGGCGACAGAGTTAGCCATATCGTATACCAGATAGAACCTTGGGTCGCCGTGGCTGCGGAAGCAGAGGACGAGGTAGGCATCATCAGAGCCTGCGATGTAGGCGGTGAGTGGGTGCATCCGTACGGGGTGCTTGGGTGGCCAGGAGAACCGAAGAGTTAGCGAGGTCACGCTGGGGGCGCCGCCGAGCGGAGAAAGGCACGGCTCGATGCCGTCGAGCAGCTCGCTGTAGTAGGCGACATTATCGCAAGCGACCGGTGCCTTGCGCACGGCGCTGGGGCGGGAAAATTTGCGCTCGCGAAGGGTTGCGAACGCCGGCACGTTCACCTCCTCCATGTACCGCGTGATCTCTGCCTCGATGGCCTCGTCCCTCTCTTCGGAGTCCGGAAGGCTGTCGAGGACGGACTCGACAAGCTGATCCAGCGGCGGCTGTCCAGATTCTTCGATGACGGCGACTAGCTCATCTTCGAATCGCACGTAGCGGTCGACCAATACCATGGGTGGTGGATTCGCCATGGGCTGGGCGTGGTGGTGCGAAGACAACGGACGGCGCGACCAGTCGATCGACGAGAAGATAGATCAGATCGGGGACTAGGCCTGTGCATGGATTAGATATGAAACGCCAATACACCCTCCCAAAAATCCCAATCCAATCCGTGTTACAATTAAGGCTGGACGAAAAACTCGTAACTCGCTAGCTCGCTCGACTCGCTTGTTAGTAGCTCGGCTCGAGCTCGACTCGCTGGCTCGCGAGCTGCTCGCGAGCCATAACGAGCCAAGATAAATGACAAGTATTGTATGAATTAGTGGAAACGATCAATAAATAATGATTGATCATGGTCATGGATAATAACATACTTATATTTTTTATTATATAATTCACATTATTTTATTTATTTCACTTTAAATATGCATGTGATCTGTTTTTTTACAGATTTACGGTTATCATCTCTATATAAATATTTTTATACTCTGGCTCGTGAGCCAAATGAGCTAGCTCGAGCCACTAACGAGCCGAGCCGAGCTAGCTTTCTGGCTCGTTTGTATAACGAGCTATAACGAGTCGAGCCATAACGAGCCGAGCCACTAACGAGCCGAGCTGGCTCGATATCCAACCCTAGTTACAATCGGTAGCGCCGCCGCCGCAGGACGTGTAAAACTGAGTACGGAGGCCATTTAGGTGGCTATTTAGGCTATTTAGGCCATTGTTTTGTGATTTTAGTGATTGAGTAACAACACAATCAATGGGACTAATGAGTTTATCAAGTGAATATTAATAGATCCTAGGGATGAAGCAAAAGTCCAAGCAAAACAAAACACGAAGAAAAAAATCAAAGAAACACTGAATTGGACGAGTTATACAGAAACAGTGGCACCGGATGGACCGGTGGCACTGCACCGGTCTAACCGGTTGGTATCGGATACACCGGTGCTATATCACAGGTGTAATGGGCCGAGCAATGCCCAGCCAAGGGGAGAAGAATCAAGTAGCACCAGTTACACCAATGATGCTATTTTGGGGCATCGGTGCAATCACCATAGCATCACTCAGAGAGCATATTTGACGTGCAAATGAAGATTGTTCAGCACCGGTTACACCGGTGAACCACCAGAGCAAAGCACTGGTGTAATTTCACGTCAGCTGCAAAGGGAAAGAAGCTGCACCGGATGAACCGAAGATAGGGCACCGGTCTAACGGGTGACAGCAATGTCAGCTGTCAGAAGGCCAACGTCTACAACAGAGCTGTGAGTGACCGGATGCACTGGTGTCCCCTCACCAGTCTATCCAGTGGTTTACGCAGAAAAGCCCCAACGGCTCTTAACGGCTCTATGGACTTGAGGCCTATATATATGTGATCCCCCCCGGTCATTTTAGAGTTCCTGAGTTCAAGAATATCAACACCCACACCCAAGAACATCTCCAAGCCATCCAAGAGTTTAGTGATCATATCTTTAGCCCTTAGCACATTTTTTAGAGTGTTAGTGCTAGGATAGCTCTTAGTGAGTGAGAAAGCAAAACCTTGAGCCTTTGTGTTGTGGTTCTTTGTTGAATCGAGAAGATATCTTGGTGCGCCGGTCCCTTAGAGATTGGTGGCTCACCGGCACATCATCGACCCTTCGACTTGGTATGGAGCGGCGACGACATCCTTGTGAGGGGGACGTGGAGACCCCTATCCTTTGTGGAGAAACTCCTTAGTGGATATCGGGATCAAGGTGACCGTGGTTGAGTCCGCGGAAGAGACTTAATTTCCGAGAAGCAATACTCTTAGGAAGTGCTTCAACAACGTGGATATAGGTGTCCCTTTGTGGCTAACCGAACCACAAGATAAAGGCCACGTCAAGAGTTTGCTTCCTCCTATCCCGCTCTTTAAGCTTCCACATTTAATACTAGCAATTCTTGTATGACTTTGCTTTCATAGAGTAGTTTCTTGATAGAAAAGGCTATAGGTTGCTAAACTCTTTTGGAATAGGGGTTTTACACTAGAACAATCTTAGTTGCACATATAGATAGCATATTTTAGTTTAATATTGTGCAATTTAGGTGGAGCCATAGGCTAGGGTTTTAAGTTGCCTAATTCACCCCCTCCCCCTCTTAGGCTAGAGCACTCAATCCGGTCTTTCAATTGGTATCAGAGCGAGGACTCACATCTTTCACAAAAAAACGAATTTCATTGGCAATTTGTGCTTACCGGCTCACTTGATCGGTTAGTTTTCACCGTCTAGTAAGTTAGCTCTTTGGGGAAGGGATGGATTCATTAGGACCTCCTCCATATTTCGATGGCACGGGCTTCCAACGATGGAAGATTTTAATACAATCCCACCTTCAAGCAAAGAGCCTAATTGTTTGGAGGGTAATTAGTGAAGGATTAAAAAACAATAGTCAACAAGAGAAGCAATATGATGCTATAGCAAAATGTGCCATTTTAAACTCTCTTGGTGACAACGTGTTCAACCGTGTGTTTGCTTGTGAAAATGCTAAAAATTTATGGAAAACTATTAGTGAGAACCATAAGAGCACAAAAGATGTTGCAAATTAAAAATATCATGTTCTCATTGATAAACTTAATAGCTTCAAGCAATTTTATGATGAGAATGCCGAATCTATGTACTCACGGTCGAATATTCTTGTGAATGAGATTAACTCTTTAGATGTGAAGAAAATTGATGATTTGGAGCTCATTCGCAAGATCCTTCACTCACTCCGGAGGCCAGATTATGATTTGGTGATCACAATTTTTTATGAGAAGAAAATCAACACTTTGAGGAAAAATGAAGTCCTCAACAAAGTGATCATCTATGAGCTACACCATGATATCAAGCCAAGAGCGCCACCTTTTTCACCAACACATAGTGCACTTGCATGCAAGCAAGGCAAGAAGTTAAAGAAGATGGCTATGAAAGGTAGCTCAAGTGAAGAGAAAGAAGAGAAGACATGTCAAAGCTCCTCAAATGATGAAAAAGAGCCAATGAACCCCAATCTCTACAAGCAAGTCAAAAAGATGAACAAATGCTTACAAAAAATCAACTCAATGGGGCACATGGTCTTCCTCAAAGATGGACCACATCACCAAGAAATGAAGGTTGAGAGGTGATTCAAGAAAAAGAAAGAGAAGAAGCCCAAGCATGAATCATTTGCCATTTTTGGTGAATAGGTAAGCGGTGGTGAAGAATCAAGCGCAAGTTCAAGTGAATCAAGAAAAAAATTCACCACCCACACTAACATGGGATCATCATCACATACATGCTTTATGGCCCAAGATATGGATAACGATATAAGTGATGATGACTCCGATTCTCCTTCATATGAAGAACTTCTTGAACTAGTTCATGAGCACCAAAAAATCATAAAGAAGCAATCAAATGAAATTGAAAATCTTAATGCTCTTAATAATCTTAATGCTATTTTCGCTACAAATTATGAAAATTTGTTATGCAAATTCAAATTACTTAGCGAAGAGCATGAAGAGCTCAAATTAAAAATTAAGAGCATTAATGAGACTAATAGTGCTTCAACTTCTTGTTTTGATTCAATTGATAAGTCTAACCCTTGTAATGAGAAACGCTATGAGAATATTGTTGTAGAATCATGTGATGATCTCATTGCCAAGGAGAATGATGAATTCAAGCAAGAAGTGGAAATGCTCATGAAAGACTTGACTAGATTAAAGGGCAAGAGCATAGAGAGCAATGTCCGACCTTCTCAAGATAACCGTGAAGACATGGTGAAGAAGCTTGAGAAGGGGTCCACCGTGACTTGCTCAAAGTGCCACAAGTAGGTCACAAGTCCAACAAGTGCCCTCAACCAAAGAAGAAGCTTTCGGATGAGAAGAACAAGAAGAAACTTACAATCAAGAGTTCTCTCATCTACACCAAGCCCAACCAGAAGAACAAAAGCAATAGCACCTCCTATGTGATAAAAAAGAAAACCAATGGCAAGGTGGTTGCTCACAAGGTTGGAAAGCAAGAAATGAGTTGGAATCACTCCATTTGGGTGCTCAAGGATGTCATCACCAATATAAAGGGGCATCAAATGGTGTGGGTTCCAAAGTAGACTTGAAGCTCAAGAATGGCTTCGGGGGATTTGGAGACTTGGCTAACAAGAAGATGAGATGATTCAAGCCAAAGAAGCCAAGCTCGCTCCTTGGATATTTGTTGCCCATGTCCCCCATAAAGTAATGGTAGCTAGATTTCAATTCAAGTATCATGTAGCTCCATTGCCTTGCTAGGTTGTTTGTATTGCATCACTTAGTATTACATATGGTGGGTTGCTTGTGTCATGATCTAACCCATAAGCAACCTACATGGTTTGATAAGTGTGTAGAAAGCTACACAATGTTATCCTTCATGGTACATGGACTTCATGAGATATGTATTTCATTTGTACCATAAACACAAGCTATAGGGTAAACTTCCCATTGTCGTCATAAACAATGTGCATATATTTGATTGGTGATTCAAACACTAAATGCACACATTTAGGGAGAGTTCATCCTATGGTTTGTGATTTTGAGACTAACATGTTTTCAAGCTTATCCTTTGTAGTCTCATATTGAGTCATGACCTATTGAACTAAATTTCCATATCTAAGTTCATAGGCTATGAGCTCATGCCCTTGTTCACCTTGGTGTACCAAATGTTTATGACCTCAAAGACTTTCAATTGGTATTCAACTTCAATTGGTATTATTTGACACAAGTCACTTTCAAATTGGTACATGCAAGGTAACTACAAACATCCCCCGGAGGTATGCATGGTCTATAACCCCTTTCAATTGGTACTCTTGTCAATTCTTTGCTATTCTAGGGCTACCTCTGTGCATATTTTGTGATCCACCTTAGTAATCATTCAATTGGTATCATCATTGATATCATACAATTGGATCATGATTCATGGAACTAACTCCCTAGGCTACTAACTTTTCCCTTTGAGCTATATTGTTTTGCGAAGTCTTTTTAGGTAATTTGATTCCAAAGGGGGAGAAATTTGGATCAAAGCAAGGTGACAATGAGTATCTTCCAAAGGGGGAGCAACTTTGATTCTAAAGGGGGAGAAAAAGAAGAAAAAGTAGCAAAAATGGGGAGAAAACAAAGGGGGAAGATGGATTTAGGGGGAGTCCAAGTTAAGATTGGATGATGGTAAGCATCCAAGCAAGTGTAAGTAGTTCAATTTGTCAATTTCTGCAAAATTTATGCTTGCCTTGATTGTGTTGTCATCAATCACCAAAAAGGAGGAGATTGTAAGGAAAATGGCCCCATTTAGGCCATTTTTTTGTGATTTTGGTGATTAAGTAACAACACAATCAATGAGACTAATGAGTTTATCAAGTGAACATTAATAGATCCTAGGGATGAAGCAAAAAGGCCAAGCAAAGCAAAACACATAGAAAAAACTCAAAGAAACGCTGAATTGGACGAGTTCTGCAGAAACAATAGCACCGGATGGACCGGTGACACTACACCGGTCTAACTGGTTGGCATCGGATACACCGGTGCTATATCACCGGTGTAATGAGCCGAGCAATGCCCAGCCAATGGGAGAAGAATCAAGTAGCACCGGTTACACCGGTGATGCTATTTTGGGGCATCGGTGCAATCACCATGGCATCACTCAGAGATCATGTTTGATGTGCAAATGAAGATTGTTCAGCACCGGTTACACCAGTGAACCACCGGAGCAAAGCACCGGATGAACCGAAGACAGGGCACCAGTCTAATCGGTGACAGCCACGTCAGCTGTCAGAAGGCCAACAGCTACAGCAGAGCTGTGAGTGACCGGATGCACTAGTGCCCCCTCACCGGTCTATCCGGTGCTTTATGCAGAAAAGCCCCAACGGCTCTTAACGGCTCTATGGACTTGGAGGCCTATATATATGTGATCCCCCGGTCATTTTAGAGTTGCTGGAGTTCAAGAACATCACACCCACACCCAAGAACATCTCCAAGCCATCCAAGAGCTTAGTGATCATATCTTTAGCCCTTAGCATATTTTTGAGAGTGTTAGTGCTAGGATAGCTCTTAGTGAGTGAGAAAGCAAGGCCTTGAGCCTTTGTGCTGTGGTTCTTTGTTAAATCAAGAAGATATCTTGGTACGCCGGCCCCTTGGAGCTTGGTGGCTCGCCGGCACGTCATCGACCCTCCGACTTGGTGTGGAGCGGTGACGACATCCTTGCAAAGGGGACGTGGAGACCCCCATCTTTTGTGGAGAAGCTCCTTAGTGGATATCGGGATCAAGGTGACCGTGGTTGAGTCCGCGGAAGAGACTTGATTTCTGAAAAGCATTACTCTTATTGAGTGCTTCAAGAACGTGGATGTAGGTGTGCCTTTGTGGCTAACCGAGCCACGGAATAAACACCCGCTTCAAGAGTTTGCTTCCTCCTATCCCGCTCTTTAAGCTTCCGCATTTAATACTAGCAATTCTTGTATGCCTTTGCTTTTATAGAGTAGTTTCTTGATAGGAAAGGCTATAGGTTGCTAAACTCTTTTGGGATAGGGGTTTCACACTAGAACAACATTAGTTGCACATACAGATTGCATGTTTTAGTTTAATATTGTGCAATTTAGTTGGAGCCATAGGCTAGGGTTTTAAGTTGCCTATTTCACCCTCTCCTCCTCTTAGGCTAGAGCACCCGATCCGGTCTTTCAGTTCCTGCAAAAGAGTGAATACCAACTGTCGTCATAGGCGAGAGCCCGTTCGCTAAGGCAAACGATCCTTCGCCTCCCATCTCGCGCCCGATTGGCTCAGCGATGCGTGTAGCCGAAGAAAGGAAATGTGAAATCTCCGCAACTGACCAAAAAGGCAAAATAGCCAAGCTCGTGGCCTGAGCTCTTGTGCATGGGTCTTCTTGGTCCTCCAACTCTTAAAAAGCTCAATTTAGTCCTCCAACTTAATTTTTTGGGTTCAATCACGTCCTCGATCCGAGGTGGCGTCCATGTAGGCACGTTACTTTCCTTTAGATGGGGCTGGTTCAATGGCTAATGGCGCACTAATTTTGTGAGAAGGATTGTCTGATGTTGAGTCCTGTTGCTGCACAGTACAGGGAAAAAAGTTAATGTCATGAGAGCCATGCAGGCTCATGCTCTACTGGTTGTAGGACATGCTGGTAAGTTTCTTGTAATGGTCAATAGAGAAACATGCAATTACATTAATTGTTTGGCTCATTTGACATTGTGAACAGGGCAGCACAAGCATGTCGACATGGGATACCTGAGATTTGCCAATATTTGCATGAGCATGTCTTTTGTTGGAGCTCAACTGTGAACCTCCTTTTCTTGTCCCTCACTTCAAAACTAGAAGCACCGTTCCATAAGATACTACAAAACTGAATTGCATGCCTTATCTTATTTACTTTCCTAAGAATATTGGGGCATAATTCCATTGTCCATCTCTCGCTGTTGCTCCTATTCTCTTATTCTTCTTGTCACCATGATACGTATATCCTCTAGCATGGCTATAATAGGTTTGAATCTTGCGTCTATAATCCAGCTATTGAAAGATCCACTCACATTGTTATCAACTGACTCACAATTAGATCCAACCTTGAACCAAGCTGGACACTAGTGTAGTGTACTAGTTCTGTTTTCTGCAAATCAGCCCATCCTTTGTTTTGGCAGCTAACTTGTTCTTATAATGATTAAATTGTATCTCATTACATGCCTTTGCTATCTTCCAAAATCTATTTTGGTACTCCTATAGTCCATCCTTTAGGTGTCTTGCTACTGATTCCACGGTTAATGCAGTCGCAGGCATCAAACCCTTAGATTAGATTAGGGCGCCTTGCCATGGGGATGCTGGTGGCGGCAGCTTCTAAAAAGAAAGAGCGTGAAGAGTGAAGGAAATGAAAGTCACAAGGGCATATAGGACATTTGCTTTGGTGGACCATGTGCCTGGGTGATGTGGCGCGCCTACATGGACATCCAGCTCAGATTGAGGACGTGATTGAACCCAGAAAATAAAGTTGGAGGACCACATTGAGCCTTTGAAGAGTTGGGGGACCAAGTTGATCCACGGTCAATAGTTCAGGAATGAGTTTGCCTATTTTGCCGACCAAAAATGTTTTCGCCTTCGTTGGCGCAGGCCGAGCCCACTTCTTCGTGACATTGCGGGCCGAGGTGGCCTTCGCTCTCGCCGAGAAGTCGTCTTTGAACTGAAAATCTCATCGCTTCTGTGGCGAAAAGGAGGGGGCAGACCGTACATGGCCTCCCCCAACACTTGTTGATGCCTTTTCTCATATAGAAAAATGTTTAGCTGCTAGAGTTGACATGTTTTTTTCATGGCTCAGTACCTTCTGTTATTCTCCCTCACAGAAGAAAGGTGATTTAGTCATTTAGATCGTGCCATCAAATTCTATGCTATGAACACGCAGTTCAGGTAAGTATACCATCTGATGACAAACCAGGGAGCAAGATGTGGGTGAATGGAATGTCAACTGAAGGTGGCAGTGATGGCTGAAAGCACACTTGTACATGTGTTTTGACTTCGTTTTTTCTAATGATTTCAGAATACACTACACTATCTTTGTAGCTCCGACCCACCTTTGCTGCTGCATTCTCAAACTTAACTAATATTTGTACTCGAAAAGAAAATCTCATCAAGGCAAGCAAGTGTTGCCATCACGCGGCTGCACTTATAAATCCTCGTTTGGTAATTCAGTCACTTTTGTTAATTGGATGCTAGCGAGTAGCGAATCAAATCTCTAAAATTAACTCACCAGTCCCAACAAAGCGCGGTGCCTGCAGCTTCATCCATGCCTGGATTTGACTGGGGCGATTCATGCCCAATCGAAGGTCACACGATGGTACTTGATCTTATGTCTCCTGCATATGGTCGTCCATCAGCTTTGTGTCGCCAGTGTATCGATTCACACATCGGTTGTGTCTGCACGTGGCGTCAGCCGACCTGACCGGACCTCGCACATCGCCGGGTGCTGTCTGCTCCCGCTATTGCCCGTTGGGCAGCCCACTCCCCATTTTGCTTTCCGGTGTGGCGCCCTGGTCTAGCACAGTAGTACTAGGGCGCTGCCGGTTAGGGACTCAGGGGTCAGGGGAGATGTTGCAACAAAGCTGGCAGCCTGGCGCGGTTGTATTTATGTCAGTGTGTAGTTCTGTACTCCACTCACCACGGGGGCAGCAGCCTCTCCTCTCTGCTGCCGCTGCTGTCTCTCTGCCCGCTCTCTCTTGCAGTGGCACTCTGGCAGGTTCACTGTCTCTACCCACTCCCAGTACCCATAACCCGTCACAGCGTTTGCCCACCTCTCTGCCCTAGCTTTGGCAGGGCTCCGCGAGGTTACATGCAAGGGGAGCTGTAGCCTGCAAAAGCGTGGGAGGGCGGCCAGGGACTGGGGATTAGGAGCAGGACCCATGTATCGTCCTTGGCAGGCGAGGATTTATGATGACGTCACATGGGTAAGGATGAGCATGGCCAACTGGTGCATTGTGCGTTTGTGGTAGAATTGATTGATGAGGCATTATTGAAGCAGCAACTTCAGGTGTAACTTGTTCTTGATCTCTTTTTGTTCCTGGGTGTGCCCGTTTTGCAACTTGTCGTCAGCTTGCCATTAGTCGTTTGTACTAACTTTGTATATACGGACTCATTTCGTGGTTCAACAAATATACATAAGTCTGTAATTAAAGTGTGCCCTCTCCTAACTAAGCTAATGAAAATTAAACAATGTTGAAGACTTGAAGGTTACCATTGCCATCGCCTATGGGTTAAGACATTGAGAAAACCAGTGTAGACAACTGGGAAACCAACTTTTGGTAAGTTGCACTAGAAGACAACGGTGATTAAAGAATTAGTGAAGTCGCAACAAAATGGTTGTGGATTTAGATGATGTCTGGTGTTTACATTCATTAGGGCATGATAAATATAGGCGAAAAGTTGTGCGCTATTGTTTTGTAATATGCTACGTCAAATTTGATTGTTTTTTTTAAAAAAAGGCCATAGCACACGGATGAATCTAAAAAGGATATTCTAGCACCACTTCTTATTCGAAGCAGATGATGAGATAGCTAACTAGAAGGCACACGGCGGTGGGACGCAGACTGTTCCCACAAACGGTAGTAGCAAGAGAACTATAGAAAGTAGAAAGGCAACTTTGTTCTGACACGAATTAAATTCAAACAAAAGTATAAGAACAAAGGAGCACTGGACAGTTTTGTTCGGGTGATCACCAAAACCAGTTTAAAAAAGCGGTCGTGTTGCTTATCAGAAGGGTCGATCCGGCCTAAACTTCCAGATTCGATTGAGATGGTGATCAACATGGCTCGCTCAAAAATCTCCGTTCCGTCGATGCCCGTAACGGCCGGCCGGGCCCGGGGCATTGGCGTGCATGCCGAGATAAAAGCAGTACCGGGCGTCGCAGTGACACGGCCTGTGCCAGTGTTAGGACAGGCGGGCACGGATACTCTCATCTCTCCCACGCCCGTCCCTAGGCTCCTCCGTCCTACTACCCATTTGAATATTTGATTCATTTCCACTTTCCACTTCTGATCTCACCTCTCTGCCTCTTCCTCCCAAGCAAAAAGTGGTACCGCCCGTGGTGGATCGGCCGAGAAGTAAAATGATCACCTTCCTAATTTGAGTGTAAATAAATAATAAATAATGAATTTGTTTTTACGATAGAGGTTGTAAATACTAATCACTCCATCAAAAAAAGAATGCAATTATAGGATTCGTGTGGGTCAAATTTATTAAAGTATGACCAAGTCTATAATGATTAATATTAATATTTATGTCTCGACCAAGATCGTTTACGAAAATATATCCCATCATTAATCTATTGATACTAATTTTGTATTATAAATGTTTGATATTTTTTGCAAAAAATTTGGTCAAAGTTAAAATTCATTGTCTCCCCGAAAAACACGAGAATTGTATTTTTTTTTGATGGAGGGAGCATTGAATAAGTAGTGGTTTCTCCAAGTCCAAGCATGGTAACAAATCCCCAAAGCTAAGTACTACTCATAAGAGCAGTACCAACGCAGCATGTGTACTGTAAAGAAAATATCAACCTTTATCAGACTCTTCTGTACATTGAAACAGGTGCGTTGGACAGGCTCGAGCAGCACGACAGTACTCTGCTCAGCCCTGCCATTGACCGGTCTGGGCTAGTTTGATCGCCAGTGTATCGATTCACACATCGTTTGTGTTTGCACGTGGCGTCAGCCGACCTGACCGGACCTCGCACATCGCCGGGTGCTGTCCGCTCCCGCTGTTGCCCGTTGGGCAGCCCACTCCCAAGCCATTTTGCTTTCCGGTGTGGCGCCCTGGCCTAGCACAGTAGTACTAGGGCGCTACCGGTCAGGGCCTCATGGGTCAGGGGAGCTGTTGCAGCAAAGCTGGCAGCCTGGCGCAGTTGTATTTATGTTTGTGTGTAGTACTGTACTCCACTCACCACGGGGGCTGCAGCCTCTCCTCTAAGGGTGGGAATGTGGAAATGGTTATCCGAATTTTTTTGCATCCGTATTTGTATTCGCACATAATATGGATATCCGCATCCGTATCCGATTGTAATGTGGTACTAAAGTGGATATGTCTGAATTAGTTTTTCCTCATTTTTCTCTGTCCGATTCCACATCCGTATTCGACAATATCCGCAACATCCGTATTCGAATAAGAATGAGCACATAGAAAACTATTAAAAATTATATATATAACTAATGATTAGTGATATAGTATTATTTTTAATATTAATAATAATGTATTTAGTGGAACTATTTAAGAGTGATCATGAATAAATGACATGTGCTACTAGGTTTAATATTACTAATGATATATAAAGATTAAGTTTAATTAATTTCAATTTAATTAACTATATTTTGATATGGATAATCATATTGATTTTAATTTACTTTGGTTATCCACTTATTGATAAAAATTAAAAATATACTTTATTCCATTTATTCTTTATAACTATTGATATTTCTATTAAATTATTTATTCATTTTCATTTTTATATCTTTATATGATCAACTATTTAAATATTTATGGATAAATATGTTTTGATGAGATGTCCTTTTCTTAACTACAACGGTTACATACTTTAATCCTTATTGTATAATGACTTAGCGATACCTTCGAAATATGTTTATAATGAATAAAACAAACGAATATAACTATGTTCCAAATCAAGTAAATATCCAAATCCGTATCCGATTTTGAGACATCCGTTTTGCATCGTATCCGACAACATCCGAATTCGTATCCGTATCTGAGTTAAAATGTGGAAAAAAGTGCTATACGGATCCGATTCCATGCGTATCCGATCCGATTCCATCCTTACTCTCCTCTCTGCTGCCGCTGCTGTCTCTCTGCCCATTCTCTCTGGCAGTGGCACTCTGGCAGGTTCACTGTCTCTACCCACTCCCCATACCCATAACCCGTCACAGCATTTGCCCACCTCTCTGCCCTCACTTTGGCAGGGCTCCGCGAGGTTACATGCAAGGGGAGCTGTAGTCTGCAAAAAGCGTGGGAGGGCGGCCAGGGACAGGGGATTAGGAGTGGGACCCACGTATCGTCCTTGGCAGGCGAGGATTTATGATGACGTCGCTTGGGTAAGGATGAGCATGGCCAACTGGTGCATTATGCGTTTGTGGTAGAATTGATTGATGAGGCATTATAGAAGCAGCAACTTCAGGTGTAACTTGTTCTTGATCTCTGTTTGTTCCTGGGAGTGCCCGTTTTGCATCTTGTCGTCAGCTTGCCATTAGTCGTTTGTACTAACTTTGTATATACGGACTCACTTCGTGGTTCAACAAATATACATAACTCTGTAATTAAAGTGTGCCCTCTCCTAACTAAGCTAATGAAAATTAAACAATGTTGAAGACTTGAAGGTTACCATTGCCATCGCCTATGGGTTAAGACACCGAGAAAACCAGTGTGGACAACTGGGAAACCAACTTTTGGTAAGTTGCACTAGAAGACAACGGTGATTAAAGAATTAGTGAAGTCGCAACAAAACGGTTGTGGATTTAGATGATGTCTGGTGTTTACATTCATTAGGGCATGATAAATATAGGCGAAAAGTTGTGCGCTATTGTTTTGTAACATGCTACGTCAAATTGGATTGTTTTTTTTAAAAAGGCCGTAGCACGCGGATGAATCTAAAAAGGATATTGTAGCACCACTTCTTATTTGAAGCAGATGATGAGATAGTTGACTAGAAGGCGCACGGCGGTGGGACGCGGACTGTTCCCACAAACGGTAGTAGCAAGAGAACTATAGAAAGTAGAAAGGCAACTTTGTTCTGACACGAATTAAGTTCAATCAAAAGTATAAGAACAAAGGAGCACTGGATAGTTTTGTTCGGGTGATCACCAAAACTAGTTTGAAAAAGCGGTCGTGTTCCTTACCAGAATGGTCGATCCGGCCTAAACTTCCAGATTCTATTGAAATGGTGATCAACATCGCTAGCTCATAAGGCTCCGTTCCATCGATGCTCGTAACGGCCGGCCGGGTCTGGGGCGTTGGCGTGCGTGCCGAGACAAAAGCAGTGCCGGGCATCGCAGTGACACGGCCTGTGCCAGTGTCAGGACAGGCGGGCCCAGATACTCTCATCTCTCCCACGCCTGTCCCTAGGCTCCTCCGTCCTACTACCCATTTGAATATTTGATTTGTTTCCACTTTCCACTTCTGATCTCGCCTCTCCGCCTCTTCCTCCCAAGTAAAATGTGGTACCGCCCGTGGTGGATAGGCCGAGAAGTAAAATGATTACCTTCCTAATTTGAGTGTAAATAAATAATAAATAATGAATTTGTTTTTACGATAGAGGTTGTAAATACTAATCACTCCGTCAAAAAAAAATGCAATTATAGGATTCGTGTCAGTCAAATTTATTAAAGTTTGACCAAGTCTATAATGATTAATATTAATATTTAAGTCTCGACCAAGATCTATAATGAAAATATATCCCATTTTTAATCTATTGATACTAATTTTGTATTATAAATGTTTGATATTTTTTGCACAAATTTTGGTCAAAGTTAAAATTCATTGTCTCCTTGAAAAACGAGAATTGTATTTTTTTTGGATGGAGGGAGCATTGAATTAGTAGTGGTTTCTCCAAGTCCAAGCACGGTAACAAATCCCCAAAGCTAAGTACTACTCATAAGAGCAGCACCACGCAGCATGTGTACTGTAAAGAAAATATCAACCTTTATCAGACTCTTCTGTACATTGAAACAGGTGCGTTGGACAGGCTCGAACAGCACGACAGTACTATGCTCAGCCCAGCCATTGACCGGTCTGGCCTAGTTTGATCGCTAGTGTATCGATTCACACATCGTCTGTGTCTGCACGTGGCGTCAGCCGACCTGACCGGACCTCGCACATCGCCGGGTGCTGTCCGCTCCCGCTGTTGCCCGTTGCGCAGCCCACTCCCAAGCCATTTTGCTTTCCAGTGTGGCGCCCTGGCCTAGCACAGTAGTACCAGGGCGCTGCCGGTCAGGGACTCAGGGTTCAGGGGAGCTGTTGCAGCAAAGCTGGCAGCCTGGCGCGGTTATATTTATGTCAGTGTGTAGTACTGTACTCCACTCACCACGGGGGCAGCAGCATCTCCTCTCTGCTGCTTCTGCTGTCTCTCTGCCCGTTCTCTCTGGCAGTGGCACTTTGGCAAGTTCACTGTCTCTACCCACTCCCCGTACCCATAACCCGTCACAACATTTGCCCACATCTCTGCCCTCGCTTTGGCAGGGCTCCGCGAGGTTACATGCAAGGGGAGCTGTAGCCTGCAAAAGCGTGGGAGGGCGGGCAGGGACCGGGGATTAGGTGTGGGGCCCACTTGTCGTCCTTGGCAGGCGAGGATTTATGATGACGTCACATGGGTAAGGATGAGCATGGCCAACTGGTGTATTGTGCGTTTGTGGTAGAATTGATTGATGAGGCTTTATTGAAGCAGCAACTTCAGATGTAACTTGTTCTTGATCTCTATTTGTTCCTGGGCGTGCCCGTTTTGCAACTTGTCGTCAGCTTGCCATTAGTCATTTGTACTAACTAAGCTAATGAAAATTAAACAATTTTGAAGATTGAAGGTTACCATTGCCATCGCCTATGGGTTAAGACACTGAGAAGACCAGTGTAGACAACTGGGAAACCAACTTTGGGTATGTTGCACTAGAAGACAACGGTGATTAAAGAATTAGTGAAGTCGCAACAAAATGGTTGTGGATTTAGATTATGTCTTGTATTTACATTCATTAGGGCATGGTAAATATAGGCGAAAAGTTGTGCGCGTTATTGTTTTGTAACATGCTACGTCAAATTGGATTGTTTTTTTTAAAGGCCGTACACTACAAGAAACCATTTAATCTGTGTCGATTTTTGACGAAATTTTCGTAACATTTTCAGATATCGTCACAGATCTGCAACTATGGATATTAGGCCCATAACACAGTGACAGTTTATTGATTTCATCATGAACGAGCCCAAAACCTGTGACGTTTTAGCAAATCCGTCGCAATTAATAAATTTAGAATTATTGTCATAGCACAAGGTGAGAAAACATAAATACAAAAAGAAAAAGAAATAAGGCATCACAAGGTGAGAAAACAAAATTACAAAAAGAAAAAAAAGGCCTCGAACTTGGTATTCTCTAATATTATGGACATAAGGTTGTGTTCAAATTCGAGGTGTGTACAAGTTCAAAAATATTATGAGGTATTCAAATTTCGAAGTCCTACTTGAGTTATATGAAACTATGCAAGAGATGTATCATTTTGTGAATAATGTATAGTGTCACTTTATTAAAATCATATGAAATTTTTATTATAAGCTTATGGACCTAAAATGTAATAGCATATCTATTTTTATGATAAGCTTATGGATCTATATTATGTTGTTATGTAATTTTTTAGAATTTCCTGACCAAATTTAGATATTATTGTAATTATTATGATAAGCTTCTTACATTTTCAACAAGTCCAATCTGATTTGAGAAGCTCAGAGTGGGCTGGGCTTGCAAGACTCGGGTAAACTAGTGGATGGCCCACAGCTCATAGAGAAGCTAGTAGCACCGCAGCTTTCTAGTTCCGTGTGAAAACTGTGAGGTCAAAGGCCAAAAATTTTGGCGGCCAGAACTCCCGCTCATGAAATCCATATTCATTCCGCACGCAGCACCCTTTCCTATCTGCCTTGCCCTTATCCTTTTCGTTTCGCTCCCCATCCACCATCTGGCCGCGCGCTCCTCCTGTCCCCTTCCTCCACTCCCTTCTTCCCCCGCTTCCCCTGCCCGTTGGCACCAAGGTCGTTGAGGTCGCGCCCGCCAGCCGCCGCATTCGTCGGCTTCCGGTGGCCAGTCGCCAGATCCGCCGCCCCCTGTCCCGGATCTGTTGTCTCTGGGCCCGTGGTGGCCTTCTCCCTGTCCTCGGCGCCGCCTTGTGTGCTGTGGCCGCCGATTCGTGCCATGGTGAGGGGGCTGGCCTGATTCTCATGGGCTCCCATCGATGATGGTGCCCGCCATGCCTCCTCCTGCTTGCGCCCGTCCCCGCCACCCGACCAACAGCAGCGCCACGGGCCAGGCGGCGCGGCACCATTGCTCGGCGCACGCGAGCGCGACGGGTGGAGTGGTACCACCCGCGCGGCGGCTGGCGGGGCACGCACGCTCCCCCGTGCGGCGCAGCACTCTGCTCGAGGCCGGCTCCGTCCTCCTGCTCGCGCCTTGCCGCAGGTAGGACTGAATGCTAAGCAGATTTCGTGTTTCCCCCCTTTTTCTGATCTGATGTGCTGAAGGGCTAAAAGATTTCTCGATCTGTAGGGGTTCCTTTGTGTGCTGGTTCGGTTGAAGGTAAAAAGGCAAGTATTTGTCCTAGGGTTTCGATTCAGTCATGATCTTGTTTGATGCTACTGCTCTTTTTGAACATGGCATGATAGATTTAATAGCACTTCTATTCTGTCGAAATAAAAATGCTACTAGTGATTAGTATACAAGTAACTCTGCTTGTATTTTGTGCATGCGACTGCCCTAGCATGATTATGTCATTTTTCAGATTGGCAGATTTGGCCATTTGAAGCTATGGCACATTGGAGGATCAGTCCTGGTTGGGTTTCCCTTCGCTCTGGGGACAGTCCGTTACAGCTTCTTTGTAGCGGTGTTCAACATTGGATAGGCAGCCACACAAGTATTCCACATGTAAAAATTCTTCTGCAATTGGACTGAACTTTTTGCCTGCCATTTGGGTTATGAACTTCAGACTGATGCATTCCTTCTTTCAGGTCAATGGTGAACTGCATGACACTGTTAGTTTGGGTCACTTTGTTATATCAAAATGAATCAATAGATGGGCATTAAGTGCATAGAGGTTTTAGTTTTGTATAGAATAAACAGAACCATTGTCCTATATGTCAGCACCTAGTTGACATGCAGAAACAGTTGGCTGAGCATTTTGATTCTTCAGTTTTCTGATTTTTGTGCAGTTATGTCCTAATTAAATGCTTAAATGTATAAAATGTTGTTAACTAGTGCTGATCTGCTAGCTCCGACTTGGCATCCATCTCATTTGTCGTGTGCTGCTGTGTTGATTGATGGATCAACTTGGCCTCTTCATTTTTTATTCAGCATTGTTCTAATTTTGAATCAAATTGTTTCCTAACCCAGTATTGCATTGGCGTGGTGTAGCTCTCCATGCATCTGTGTCCATACAGGTAATCTGTTAGATGAAATGGCCTTGGAGACAAAGTAGCTGCTGGTTGCTTTGCTTTACGGTCATGCAGGTGATCAGTCCTTTCTTATCTGCATATTTGTTTGCTTTATGGTTGAAACTTGAAGGGATCAGGAGTTATGACATTGTAAATCTACGCTATTGAAAAGATCTCATCGCATTGTCTATTTCTGTATTCCTAAGTTGAAAATTATGCTTCATAGTTTCTCTACTTCATTTGTCTATTTCTTATTTGATCTTATCCTTGCCAATGTAAAATTAGGATGCCACTTGTACAGTAAAATTTATAAAAGAACGATTCATATCAGCTTCTTAATATTTTTTTGTTAGGAAACGGAGCACTGGGGAGGATCAGTGAGGAGATGAACAAGAAGCAAGTTGAGCGTGAAAACCTATGTGATCTATTGTTGATGTTGCAGGTCCTGTTGGTGCTCTGGAACATTTGCTCCTTTGCTTCGGGAATCAAACTGCTACTTGTATCAGATGCTTGGATTTTTGTGCTGCAGGTCCTGTTGGTGTGTATTCTAGGCTATTGTATCTCTTTTCAGTGTGAACCTGAGATTATATCTTTTATTTTGGGCTGCTAAAATTTGGGCCGTGTTTGGTTGAGACCACGAAATTTTTTCACAAAAAGACAAATGCATGCATGAAGTTCTAAACGAAGTTTATTTGCGAAATCTTTTCACGGATGGGTGTAACAAAAAGACAAATGCAACAGTAACCATCCTCTAATCGTACGATCAAAGATCTAATTAGATTGGTCTCGCGAATTTACCAGGGATCTTGCAGGTGGTTTTGTAATTAGATTTTATTTAATACTCTAAATTAGTGGTCAAAAAGACAAAAAAAATTTGCGAAATTTTTTTCAACCCAAACCAAACACGTCCTTGGTATATATTCTAAAATGTAATGATCATTCTGGTGTATGGTATGAGAAATTGAATTGAATTGATGGACTCAATTTTTAATTGGTCTGTGACGTTTAATTTCACTAACCGCGTCACCAGCCACGTCATCATCACAATCCATATCACTAGTCATGCTGGCCGCCACGTGGTATACATCCGTGATGTTTAATTTCGTCATGAACGATGGGCTTGGGCTTGGATGCACGGGCCTAAGATTGTTTTATGACGGTAAAAAAAACGTCATAGATTTTGCTGATGTGTGACGATTTTGAAGAAAACGTCATCCGATTTAATTTGTGATGCTCAATACATGACACTGCTCGAAAATGTCACGAATACAATTTTATGACGAATTTTCATCGATCTATGACGAAATTGTTCCGTCATGGAATAAATGGTTTCTTGTAGTGGTAGCACACGGATGAATCTAAAAAGGATATTCTAGCACCACTTCTTATTTGAAACAAATGATGAGATAGCTGACTAGAAGGCGCACGGCAGGGGGACGCAGACTGTTCCCACAAACAGTAGTAGCAAGAGAACTATAGAAAGTAGAAACGCAACTTTGTTCTAACACGAATTAAATTCAAACAAAAGTATAAGAACAAAGGAGCACTGGACAGTTTTGTTCGGGTGATCACCAAAACCAGTTTAAAAAAAGCGGTCGTGTTGCTTATCAGAAGGGTCGATCCGGCCTAAACTTCCAGATTCTATTGAGATGGTGATCAACATGGCTAGCTCATAAGGCTCCGTTCCATCGATGCCCGTAACGGCCGGCCGGGCTCGAGGCGTTGGCGTGCGTGCCAAGACAAAAGCAGCGCCGAGCGTCGCAGTGACATGGCCTGTATCAGTGTTAGGACAGGTGGGCACGGATACTCTCATCTCTCCCACGCCCGTTCCTAGGCTCCTCCGTCCTACTATCCATTTGAATATTTGATTCGTTTCCACTTTCCACTTCTGATCTCGCCTCTCCGCCTCTTCCTCCCAAGCAAAAAGTGGTACCGCCCGTGGTGGATCGGCCGAGAAGTGAAATGATCACCTTCCTAATTTGAGTGTAAATAAATAATAAATAATGAATTTTTTTTGATAGAGGTTGTAAATACTAATCACTCCGTTAAAAAAAGAATGCAATTATAGGATTCGTGTCGGTCAAATTTATTAATGTTTGACCAAGTCTATAATGATTAATATTAATATTTATGTCTCGACCAATATCTAATACGAAAATATATCCCACCATTAATCTATTGATACTAATTTTGTATTATAAATGTTTGATATTTTTTGCAAATATTAGGACATTGAATTCTAACTTTGACCAAAATTTGTGCAAAAAATATTAAACATTTATAATACAAAATTAGTATCAATAGATTAATGATGGGATATATTTTCGTAATAGATCTTGGTCGAGACATAAATATTAATATTAATCATTATAGACTTGGTCAAACTTTAATAAATTTGACCGACATGAATCCTGTAATTGCATTCTTTTTTTGACGGAGTGATTAGTATTTACAACCTCTATCGTAAAAATAAATTCATTATTTATTATTTATTTACACTCAAATTAGGAAGGTGATCATTTGACTTCTCAGCCGATCCACCACGGGGGTACCACTTTTTGCTTGGGAGGAAGAGGCGGAGAGGCGAGATCAGAAGTGGAAAGTGGAAACGAATCAAATATTCAAATGGGTAGTAGGATGGAGGAGCCTAGGGACAGGTGTGGGAGAGATGAGAGTATCCGTGCCCGCCTGTCCAGACACTGGCACAGGCCGTGTCACTGCGACGCCCGGCGCTGCTTTTGTCTCGTCACGCACGCCAACGCCCCGGGCCCGGCCGGCAGTTACGGGCATCGACGGAACAGAGCCTTATAAGCTAGCGATGTTGATCACCATCTCAATCGAATCTGGAAGTTTAGGCCGGATCGACCCTTCTGATAAGCAACATGATTGCTTTTTTAAACTAGTTTTGATGATCACCCGAACAAAACTGTCCAGTTCTCCTTTGTTCTTATACTTTTGTTTGAATTTAAGTCGTGTCAGTACAAAGTTGCCTTTCTACTTTCTATAGTTCTCTTGCTACTACCATTTGTGAGAACAGTCTGCGTCCCACCGCCGTGCGCCTTCTAGTCAGCTATCTCATCATCTGCTTCAAATAAGAAGTGGTGCTATAATATCCTTTTTAGATTCATCCGTGTGCTACGGCCTTTTTTTAAAAAAAAATCCAATTTGACGAAGCATGTTACAAAACAATAGCGGACAACTTTTCGCCTATTGATAAGGACACGCCTGCACTGTCCAAAGATATGCCCAATCTTTCACGGTACTTACAAATAGTTTCACTGAGTATTTCTTTTTTTTTTAGAGATATGGCTGGCACAAGATCCTATTCACGCTCAACCAGTAGCAAACTCACGTTTAAAAATCAACCAGCGAACTTTGCTCTCTCGGCAAATAAATTGATGTTAATTATCTCACCAACCAATCAGGGATCAATCGGTATATAATTAAAATAACAAGCAGCAGCCAATGTCTTTCACGATAGAATAATTATCAGATCCAAAATTGAGACAACTTATATGAACCAATTCAAACCAGATAGTAGAAAATAATGTTTCGATTTGATCCAGCACCACAAGCAGTAACAGCAGAGAAGAGATCGGCTTACAGCAGATGATGCAAACCAATCCCTAGATAATTCTTCCACCCGTAGCTACGATGAACCACGATCAGAAGATGGGGATCCACTAAAGAATCCGGAGCAGCGCACCCAGTAAACAATCCTGATCACACTCACAATCACGATCCAGAAGAATCGGCAAGGTAGACAAGATCAGACGGCGC
Source organism: Panicum virgatum (assembly GCF_016808335.1). Taxonomy (NCBI): domain Eukaryota; kingdom Viridiplantae; phylum Streptophyta; class Magnoliopsida; order Poales; family Poaceae; genus Panicum; species Panicum virgatum. Next base: position 36,351,308 of record NC_053147.1, on the reverse strand, counting down.
CTCACTGTTCGTAGGAGAAACCCTAGACAAGAGACACAAATAAAATCCAATCTAATCTAACTTACATGGCCGTCCCTGGGCCTTTTAGGTGCACGCAGGCACACAAGACCAAACCAGACTAGGACTCGGCACAAGCTAATTAAATCCTGGTCTGACTCAACCAATACAAGTCCGACGCACATATGAAATTATCCTTACGTGCTAGTGCTAATGCTAACATATATATTAGGTAACATAAATATTAGAATATTCCGGCCATGATGCAAATGATATTATTAGCATTTGTTGCCTCCGTACTAGCAGCATGCATGATGCAACTTCCTCAATTGTTCTTCGTCCAATCAATAGCTCAAGTGATGTCGCCCTGCTTGGAACCAACCTCGATATATATTTTTTTTGGCTTCATAATTTCCTCTCCCTTGAATGTTGCACCTCTAAAAATAATATTTGATGACAGACCCATGCTGGTGAATTTCGCCATACTATTGCTATATTTCTCGACAAAATGAATAGCTCCAAATTTGAGACGAGATAAATCCAACGGAACACCAGTTATCATATTTGATATAATACCGGACTTGCATGCATGAATAATTTGAGGAGCCATGGGCTCATCATCCTCGCTCCCTTGAAACAAAGCCGTGCTCGACTTTGGAATATATTTAGGAGCTTCTTTTGCAAGAACTTTGATCTTATCCTTTGTACCAATAGCATTAGATTCCAGCTGATTCATATGAGGAATCAAAACATCACTGTCCAAAATATTCTGAGGAGTACAGAAATTTTCTGAAGACGCAATTATAGGCCTGACTGCCACAGCATCATTGTCAGCTTCAAATAGAACTGTTCGTGGCTTTGAGAGTTCACTCAATGGTTCATTATCAGCTGAAGCAACCTGCATCTTAACATTCTTTAGAGCAGATGAAGTGTCATGTGAAGACGAAACAATAATCTGGGAACTCATATTCGTATCATTCTCTCCCTCTTGAAGCAAAGCCGTCCTCGGCTTTGGGGTTATTGCAGCAACCTTTTTCTTTACTTTTGAAGTAGCAAATACCTCAGCCTTAATAGCACTAACTGGCATTGGTTTGAGCACATGATGAACTCCCTTGTGCACAAACAAATAATTATTGGAACGACCACCATGAGTAGCATCAAGATCAAACTGCCATGGCCGACCCAACAATAAATGACAAGCACTCATCGGCACAACATCACAAACTACTGTATCCATATAATTTCCAATGGAAAATTTAACTCTAGTCTTGTGAGTAATTTTCAGTGTACCACTTTCAATCATCCACTGCATATAATGTGGTTTTGGCAGCTTCCGTGTAGGTAAGGATAAAGCATTCACTAAATCAGAACTAATAGCATTTGTGAAGCTACCACCATCAATAATTAATTTGGATACCTTATCATGAACTTTGCATTCCGAGTGAAATATATTAGATCGCTACCCTCTCACATCAATAGTAGTACCATCACTGTGAACTTCCCGTGCCATCATAGATAACCCATTTGATGCAACATCATTATCATCAATTTTAATGTCAGGCTGAGTATCACAAGAAGAATCAGTAGCATGCAGCCCTGCTGCTAAAGAAAGATCCACCCTCTCATCAATAGAGATTTGCTCAGGCACTCCAGCCTGCTGCTCAAGTGGAGAAGAAATATCTGAAATACTAGTATTCAATGGGACATCTTCTCCAGCAATGGATGTGGCTGTAGGAATATCACTAGGCAATCCCATGATAGCCGGCTGGTTAGTAGAATTATTCTTCTCGAATGGTGTAGCAGAAGAAAATTTAGAAGCAACCAAATCAGAACTCCCACTACTTGATAATATATTCTTCTCTGGCTCAAAAGGAGGAGCAAAGCGTCGGCGCAACGCCTCCTTCATTGCATACCAAGAAGTGCAATAGTCATCACCATGTTCCAGCTGCATTCTTCGGAACCATAATGACACAGAAATAGAGAAGCTTCGTTTTGCCAAATTAGCCAGCTGGTTTAACGGCAATTCACCAATAGAATAACAATTTATTATGGCATCCTCCCACTCATAGTATTCTGATGGAGATCGGTACAAACTCAAGGTATACGTCAAAAGAGTAATCCATCACCAAAAATTAGCAGAGTACCGTGAGCAACCTGTCTCGTGATACCAACTGATAAGGACACGCCTGCACTGTCAAAAGATTTGCCCAATCTTTCACGGTACTTACAAATAGTTTCACTGAGTATTTCTTTTTTTTTTAGAGATATGGCTGGCACAAGATCCTATTCACGCTCAACCAGTAGCAAACTCACGTTTAAAAATCAACCAGCGAACTTTGCTCTCTCGGCAAATAAATTGATGTTAATTATCTCACCAACCAATCAGGGATCAATCGGTATATAATTAAAATAACAAGCAGCAGCCAATGTCTTTCACGATAGAATAATTATCAGATCCAAAATTGAGACAACTTATATGAACCAATTCAAACCAGATAGTAGAAAATAATGTTTCGATTTGATCCAGCACCACAAGCAGTAACAGCAGAGAAGAGATCGGCTTACAGCAGATGATGCAAACCAATCCCTAGATAATTCTTCCACCCGTAGCTACGATGAACCACGATCAGAAGATGGGGATCCACTAAAGAATCCGGAGCAGCGCACCCAGGAAACAATCCTGATCACACTCGCAATCACGATCCAGAAGAATCGGCAAGGTAGACGAGATCAGACGGCGCCTCGCTGTTCGTAGGAGAAACCCTAGACAAGAGACACAAATAAAATCCAATCTAATCTAACTTACATGGCCGTCCCTGGGCCTTTTAGGTGCACGCAGGCACACAAGACCAAACCAGACTAGGACTCGGCACAAGCTAATTAAATCCTGGTCTGACTCAACCAATACAAGTCCGACGCACATATGAAATTATCCTTACTTGCTAGTGCTAATGCTAACATATATATTAGGTAACATAAATATTAGAATATTCCGGCCATGATGCAAATGATATTATTAGCATTTGTTGCCTCCGTACTAGCAGCATGCATGATGCAACTTCCTCAATTGTTCTCGTCCAATCAATAGCTCAAGTGATGTCGCCCTGCTTGGAACCAACCTCGATATATATTTTTTTTGGCTTCATAATTTCCTCTCCCTTGAATGTTGCACCTCTAAAAATAATATTTGATGACAGACCCATGCTGGTGAATTTCGCCATACTATTGCTATATTTCTCGACAAAATGAATAGCTCCAAATTTGAGACGAGATAAATCCAACGGAACACCAGTTATCATATTTGATATAATACCAGACTTGCATGCATGAATAATTTGAGGAGCCATGGGCTCATCACCTATATTTATCATGCCCTAATGAATGTAAACACCAGACATCATCTAAATCCACAACCGTTTTGTTGCGACTTCACTAATTCTTTAATCACCGTTGTTTTCTTGTGCAACTTACCAAAAGTTGGTTTCCTAGTTGTCTACACTAGTTTTCTCAGTGTCTTAACCCATAGGCGATGGCAATGGTAACATTCAAGTCTTCAACATTGTTTAATTTTCATTAGCTTAGTTAGGAGAGGGCACACTTTAATTACAGAGTTATGTATATTTGTTGAATCACGAAGTGAGTCCGTATATACAAAGTTAGTACAAACGACTAATGGCAAGCTGACGACAAGTTGCAAAACGGGCACGCCCAGGAACAAACAAACAGAGATCAAGAACAAGTTACACCTGAAGTTGCTGCTTCAATAATGCCTCATCAATCAATTCTACCACAAACACACAATGCACCAGTTGGCCATACTCATCATTACCCATTTACCCATGTGACGTCATCATAAATCCTCACCTGCCAAGGTTGATACGTGGGTCCCACTCCTAATCCCCAGTCCCTGCCCGCCCTCCCACGCTTTTGCAGGATACAACTCCCCTTGCATGTAACCTCTCGGAGCCCTACCAAAGCGAGGGCAGAGAGGTGGGCAAATGCTGTGACGGGTTATGGGTACAGGGAGTGGGTAGAGACAGTGAACCTGCCAGAGTGCCACTGCCAGAGAGAACGGGCAGAGAGACAGCAGCGGCAGCAGAGATGAGAGGGTGCAGCCCCAGTGGTGAGTGGAGTACAGTACTACACACAGACATAAATACCACCGCGCCAGGCTGCCAGCTTTCCTGCAACAGCTCCCCTGACCCCTATGTCCTTGACCGGCAGCGCCCTAGTACTATTGTGCTAAGCCAGGGTGCCACACCGGAAAGCAAAATGGCTTGGGAGTGGGCTGCCCAATGGGCAACAGTGGGAGCGGAAAGCACGCGGCGATGTGCGAGGTCCGGTCAGGTCGGCTGACGCCACGTGCAGACACAGACGATGTGTGAATCGATACACTGGCTATCAAACTAGGCCAGACCGGTCAATGGCAGGGCTGAGCAGAGTACTGTAGTGCTGCTCGAGCCTGTCCAACACACCTGTTTCAATGTACAGAAGAGTCTGATAAAAGTTGATATTTTTTTACAGTACACATGCTGCGTTGGTACTGCTCTTATGAGTAGTACTTAGCTTTGGGGATTTGTTACCATGCTTGGACTTGGACAAACCACTACTAATTCAATGTTCCCTCCATCCAAAAAAAAAATACAATTCTCATTTTTCGAGGAGACAATGAATTTCAACTTTAACCAAAATTTGTGCAAAAAATATCAAACATTTATAATACAAAATTAGTATCAATAGATTAATGATGGGATATATTTTCATAATAGATCTCGGTCGAAACATAAATATTAATATTAATCATTATAGACTTGGTCAAACTTTAATAAATTTGACCGACATGAATCCTATAATTGCATTCTTCTTTTGATGGAGTGATTAGTATTTACAACCTCTACCGTAAAAACAAATTCATTATTTATTATTTATTTACACTCAAATTAGGAAGGTGATCATTTGACTTCTCAGCCGATCCACCACGGGCGGTACCACTTTTTGCTTGGGAGGAAGAGGCGGAGAGGCGAGAATCAGAAGTGGAAAGTGGAAACGAATCAAATATTCAAATGGGTAGTAGGACGGAGGAGCCTAGGGACGGGCGTGGGAGAGATGAGAGTATCCGTGCCCGCCTGTCCTGACACTGGCACAAGCCGTGTCACTGCGACGCCCGGCGCTGCTTTTGTCTACACTAGTTTTCTCAGTTTCTTAACCCATAGGCGATGGCAATGGTAACCTTCAAGTCTTCAACATTGTTTAATTTTCATTAGCTTAGTTAGGAGAGGGCACACTTTAATTACAGAGTTATGTATATTTGTTGAACCACGAAGTGAGTCCGTATATACAAAGTTAGTACAAACGACTAATGGCAAGCTGACGACAAGTTGCAAAATGGGCACGCCCAGGAACAAACAGAAATCAAGAACACGTTACACCTGAAGTTGCTGCTTCAATAATGCCTCATCAATCAATTCTACCACAAACGCACAATGCACCAGTTGGCCATGCTCATCCTTACCCATGTGACGTCATTATAAATCCTCGCTTGCCAAGGACGATATGTGGGACCCACTCCTAATCCCCAGTTCCTGCCCACCCTCCCACACTTTTGCAGGCTACAGCTCCCCTTGCATGTAACCTCGCGGAGCCCTGCCAAAGCGAGGGCAGAGAGGTGGGCAAACGCTGTGATGGGTTATGGGTACGGGGAGTGGGTAGAGACAGTGAACCTGCTAGAGTGCCACTGCCAGATAGAATGGGCAGAGAGACAGCAGCGGCAGCAGAGAGGAGAGGTTGCTGCACCCGTAGTGAGTGGAGTACAGTACTACACAGACATAAATACAACCGTGCCAGGCTGCCAGCTTTCCTGCAACAGCTCCCCTAACCGCTGAGTCCCTGACCGGCAGCGCCCTAGTACTACTGTGCTAGGCCAGGGCGCCACACCAGAAAGCAAAATGGCTTGGGAGTGGGCTGCCCAATGGGTAACAGCGGGAGCGGACAGCACCTGGCGATGTGCGAGGTCCGGTCAGGTCGGCTGACGCCACGTGCAGACACAGACGATGTGTGAATCGATACACTGGCGATCAAACTAGGCCAGACCGATCAATGGCAGGGCTGAGCAGAGTACTGTCGTGCTGCTCGAGCCTATCCAACGCACCTGTTTCAATGTACAGAAGAGTCTGATAAAGCTTGATATTTTCTTTACAGTACACATACTGTGTTGGTACTGCTCTTATGAGTAGTACTTAGCTTTGGGGATTTGTTACCATGCTTGGACTTGGAGAAACCACTACTAATTCAATGCTCCCTCCATGCAAAAAAAAAACAATTCTCGTTTTTCGAGGAGACAATGAATTTTAACTTTGGCCAAAATTTGTGCAAATAATATCAAACATTTATAATACAAAATTAGTATCAATAGATTAATGATGGGATATATTTTTGTAATAGATCTTGGTCGAGACATAAATATTAATATTAATCATTATAGACTTGGTCAAACTTTAATAAATTTGACCGACACAAATCCTATAATTGCATTCTTTCTTTGACGGAGTGATTAGTATTTACAACCTCTATCGTAAAAACAAATTCATTATTTATTATTTATTTACACTCAAATTAGGAAGGTGATCATTTGACTTCTGGGCCGATCCACCATGGGCAGTACCACTTTTTGCTTGGGAGGAAGAGGCGGAGAGGAGAGAGGAGAGATCAGAAGTGGAAAGTGGAAACGAATCAAATATTCAAATGGGTAGTAGGACGGAGGAGCCTAGGGACGGGCGTGGGAGAGATGAGAGTATCCGTGCCCGCCTGTCCTGACACTGGCACAGGCCGTGTCACTACGACACCCGGCGCTGCTTTTATCTTGGCACGCACGCCAACGCCCCGGGCCCGACCGGCCGTTACGGGCATCGACGGAACGGAGCCTTATGAGCTAGCGATGTTGATCACCATCTCAATGGAATCTGGAAGTTTAGGCCGGATCGACCCCTCTGATAAGCAAGACGACCGCTTTTTTAAACTGGTTTTGGTGATCACCCGAACAAAACTGTCCAGTACTCCTTTGTTCTTATACTTTTGTTTGAATTTAATTCGAGTCATAACAAAGTTGCCTTTCTACTTTCTATAGTTCTCTAGCTACTACCGTTTGTGGGAACAGCCTGCGTCCCACCGCTGTGCGCCTTCTAGTCAGCTATCTCATCATCTGCTTCAAATAAGAAGTGGTGCTAGAATATCCTTTCTAGATTCATCCGTGTGCTACGGCCTTTTTTTTAAGAAATAATCCAATTTGATGTTGCATGTTACAAAACAATAGCGCACAATTTTTCGCCTATATTTATCATGTAACGTGATTTGAATAGGCTTAGTAGCCCTGCTGTCCTAATGAATGTAAACACCAGACATGATCTAAATCCACAACTGTATTATTGCGACTTCACTAATTCTTTAATCACCGTTGTCTTCTAGTGCAACTTACCAAAAGTTGGTTTCCCAGTTGTCTACACTAGTTTTCTCAGTGTCTTAACCCATAGGCGATGGCAATGGTAACTTTCAAGTCTTCAGCATTGTTTAATTTTTATTAGCTTAGTTAGGAGAGGGCACACTTTAATTACAGAGTTATGTATATTTGTTGAACCACGAAGTGAGTCCATATATACAAAGTTAGTACAAACGACTAATGGCAAGCTGACGACATGTTGCAAAATGAGCACGCTCAGGAACAAACAGAGATCAAGACCAAGTTACACTTGAAGTTGCTACTTCAATAATGCCTCATCAATCAATTCTACCACAAACGCACAATGCACCGGTTGTCCATGCTCATCCTTACCCATGTGATGTCATCATAAATCCTTGCCTGCCAAGGATGATACCTGGGTCCCACTCCTAATCCCCAGTCCCTGCCCGCCCTCCCACACTTTTGCAGGTTACAGCTCCCCTTGCATGTAACCTCGCGGGCACAGAGGTGGGCAAACGCTATGACGGGTTACGAGTACGGGGAGTGGGTAGAGACAGTGAACCTGCCAGAGTGCCACTGCCAGAGAGAACGGGCAGAGAGACAGCAACGACGGCAGAGTGGAGAGACTGCCGCCCCCATGGTGAGTGGAGTACAATACTATTGGTGTCTCTTATGCTCAATCTGAATAGGTATTCTGCAAGCACACAGAATTCACCGGTGTAGCACTTCACCTCGGAGTATTCCAGGGTATCGTGAAATCCTCAGGGAAGTACTATGGTAAAGTGTATCGTAAATTGTAGGGACAACCCTTACTGAAGTTATCGACCGACTAATTCAGCAGGGGTAAGCCAGATAACTGATGAGATAAATGGCCAAGCTATGACCGTGTGACACACAGGAGATTCTATACCTTATAGAGGTAGCAGCTGGGAGGATAACGAGCGAGAAAGGACTCCTGAAACACTTCTAAACTACTGAGCTAGCCTCACTAGAACTAATCTAAGTTTCTAACTGGATGTCGGAACTAGGAGCTTACTTCGGCGGCTTAAGCGTAGGGCGCAGACAGGGGTGAGAAGGGGCCCAACATACTTTTGGCAATCCTACTGCTATGAAAACACCCGAATGTGGTGGACTACGAGGGACGGATAAGGCTGTCACCACTTGACGCCTACCACTACGGTACCGTGGGTGGAACACACTTTCTAGCTAGCATTGAGTCAGACACCACATCCGCTCTCGGTACTAGGATTTCTCTTGAGGACTTGAAGAGAAATCCCCCTCAACCTAGTGAACTAACTTGAGTTACACTAGTACGGGCGAGAAAACCCGTAAGACTAACTCCGCCAAGCAAGAAAGGGAACTTAAACTGAACTAGAGATAAAACTTACTCCCGCAGACAAGTACTACTACTTGGGAAGATAAATATGTGCCGAAAGTAAAGCTGACTCAAGTAAATAAAGAAGATAACTTATATTAAAATAGTCAAAGGAAAAGATACAAGAGCTTTACCGAGCTCCGATGACGACTCCGGATCCCCGAGACAAGCTCGACTCGACTCTAACTCTCAACTACTAACCTACTCTAGACTTGAGAAGAGAGAATTGTTCCTTTGAGTGTGTGTTTACAAGTGAGGGGGAGAGTGCTATTTATAGGCTTCCAAGGTCGGTAGAAGGTCGGTAATTCTGTTAGCGCTAGGTCGACGCAACTGTAGAGGTGGTGCTTAACTTCCACGCGAAGCCGGGAGCCGGGAGGCTGCAAGGTGGGGCCGGGCGGCCCTCCATAGGCCGGCCGGCCTAGGGGTGTGCCATCTGGCCACCGACCTCTCGTGGACGGCTCCTGATCTCTTCTGGCTGTATGTTCTCTGGGTGGTTTCCTCGGATGCTTCTATCTTGGGCTGGGCAGCCTGAGGTAGGCCGGGCAGCCTGCCTCCGGAGCCCCTTGTTGGCGGTCGATTTCGATGATTTTTACCACCAACATTCCTTCGGATTTCATGCTTTTGGAACCATATTGCTATAATTTTCACTAACATTAACAAGTTCCACAAGTTTTGGTGATTGTTTGAATCCAGGATCAACATGTGCAAAATTGAGCCAAAAAGGGGTGAACCTCAGGCCGGCCAGCCGGCTGGCCTACCCCTGCAGCACCTCATCATGCAACTTCATGGAGGGTGACTTGAGACCAAGATCAAGTCACACCAATGTCGGTTTGGCAAATTTCACAAGATAAGGCCGAAAGGCTTGAACCAAATAGAATTGAGGTCCAATCTAGTGACAACCCGAAAAACCAGAGCCCAATTCAACTTGTGAAGCAGAGTGGACTGTGGGAACAACATGTCAGAGCAACATGAGCCTGAGCCGAGCCAGAGCCAGGCCGGCCAGCCTCGGCTGGCCGGCCCCTAACTGTCACCGTTGGAGCTACGCAACCTCCACCGACTCTGAGAGAAGATCCAGAGCATCCACGCAAAGGCGGTGGCCACATGGCCACATCCCCAGGTCGGCCGTCCTAGGGGAGGCCGGCCGGCCCCACCTGGCAGCCTTTGCTGCTCTCCCTTGGTGTGGAAGACAAGCTCAATGAACTTACCTACGTGCAACTGACGCTCAGCCCAGTACCCCTCTTGTAACACACACCATTCCATAGAGAATAGAGTCTCTTGTACACTCTTGTGTTGAGTAGAAAGAGAGTGAGGTGAGTGCTCTGGTGAAAGCCGAGCTGAAAGGAGCGGACTCGAGTTCTCTCGGTCTTACTCCACTTTTGTATCCACCTCAGAGGAATATACTTGAGTAAGTTCCTTGTCCCGACTTTAGTTTCTTGCTAGCTTTACTTTCTGTCTTAGTTACTAGTTAAGTGCTTACTTTGATCTGCAGGATCCTGAGTCTGCGTAAGTAGCAAGTTCTGCTTATTTGAGGTTGCTTTCTATCTAAGTACACGATAGGAGCAAGTAGCTCGAGAGCTGTGGGCATGGTGCCCAGGCTTGGTAGTTATCTCAGGTTGTGTTCCACCCCACGGAACCGTTGTGGTAGTCGGTAGGTGGTGACAGCCCTATCCGTCTTTTGTAGTCCACCACGTTCGTGTGTTTTCATAGCAGTAGTGCAGGCTGCCGTTGGACTCCCCACTCATCCCTTTTTGAAGTCCTTCCTCTTCCAGCCGCCGAAGCAGATCAAGTCAGTAGTTAGCCCGTCAACTAGTCAGAGTAGTAGGTTATCTGAAGTTAGGCCCTCTTCCCGTTATCTTCTTCTCACTGGTAGTGTCCGGTTGAGGATCTCTAAATTTGGTCGAAGCCTTACCGTTCCTTGGATTCGATATCCCAGGTATACTCCCTGGTGAAAGCTATAATCGGTCTCTATGTGTTTGCGGAGTAATTCGTTAGGCTAAGGAGTGCCAACACCCCGCGGCCCTCCGCTTCGACGACGTTGCACAACAGCACTCCATTTTGCTTCTAGAATGGGTGGTTTCCCCATTTGATGATCTTGGCACTGACATGTGGGTCTTTGAGTTGAACCTTGTGCTTTCCGGGTCCACCGATAGGATATGAAATGTTTTCCTTGTTCTGGAACCATATAAACATGTCACATTGCTCCAGTGAAAGTTTTGGACCCATGTATGTGGAGGTGTCAGGCCGGTCGGCAAAGAATGTGCCGGGCGGCCGGGGTTTTCTCTGATTTCGACCATCTTTGGACAGTGAATACCTGCAAGCACAACTCATCCAAAACTTGTGGAACTTATTAGAATCGAATAAAATATGCATGGAACATAGTGCAAAACTCAATTTGTTCCCGAGAAGTTGACGGTCAAAAATGTGAAATAATGGCCGTCAACACCCCCCCAATCTTATACTTTTGCTCGTCCTCGAGCAAAGCTTAATACTGAGGCTCGATGGATTAGGAGTTGTGTCGATGTTTGCCCTCTACAGGCACCTTGTGCACAGCATATTACTCTATCCGTATGTACTTCGAGTAAGTTGGCTCATACCTATATGTTCTGGTTGATGGGGCTTATTTCACATCCCATCCCTTGTCTTGAGCGGTTGGAGGACTGAACAACCTTCACCAGAATATTTTCCTGTTTTCCCTATTCAGTTTCATTCTCGGAATATTTCTTAAGTATGCATATGATTAAGGTTCCCTAAAGGTACTCTCAATCGCTCAAGGTGTATGATTCCTCACCAAGGTCAAAAACTTGACCATCTTCTTCCTAATCTAAGGCTGATATCTGGAGTTATGGGTAGGAAGAGTGTGACATACCTTGATTACATGTGTTGCCGAGCCGAAGAGTGGTTCGCAAGAGGTAGGTACTTGATCAAATTCCGATCTTATGGAATCATAAATGTTCAGGGATGAGGGAGAAATGGACTCACACTTTTGGAAATATTTGTGGGTCATTTTATTGAACTCCTCTTTTGGACTATTTTTGCTAAAGATCATGGGCACTTCTTCTCTCTCTTTTTTTTAAAGAAGATAACCCCATGTCCTCCATGAATTTAGTATTTTTAGAGGGAGTAATTGCAGAGATTTTCCTGACCCTTTTTGAAATGGATAGGCACACAGTGGAGATTTTGGGCTGAGTTGTGGTGGAACTATCTGGTGAAAGTGGATGACAATACCCGGGGTAGGTAGTTGTCTTACCAGACATTTTGAGGCTAGCAATGAAATGGGTATGCAAAGGAGAAAGACCGGTAGATGACAAGTACCTTTTCTCAAGCGAACTCACCATTCGACAAAGCTCAAAGTAAATCAAGATAGCCTGTGGTAGCTCATGCATGAAATATCATTACGGCTCTGGATGGGACATGTAAACCAGTAGGGAAACCTTTTATCATATTTTAATAGTACTCCTAGAATTTTCCCTTACTGAGGTAACAGTGTTAATTTCGATGTAGGCCATCTCGAATCCCACAATAACTTAGAAATCATGTTAATGCTTCCCACACAAACAGATTAATTGTGCCTATTATGTGCCAACTAGTTCTGGTACTAGATGAGTAAAAGGCTGTAAACGGGGCACATGCAAAGCTCAATCAGAGCAACTATTCATCATTTTCAAGATAAGAGTTTGCACAGATTTCCACACATTTATTCTAAGCATGGCAATTCTCTTTTTTTAACTAGGCTGAACTGAACGAGCGGGTATGACGACTTACCTGGGTACTGACGATCTCTCCCCCCCCCCAAGCTACAACGAAGCTAGGGCTACTGGTCTGGATGTGGCGGGGGTAGTACGCACCATGGTGCCAATCATAGGACATGGAGGATATCATCCCCCAACTCTTCTGTGTGAGACTGGTGTTGTGATCGAGGCTGTGTCCCAACTCCTCCTGTCGTAACTCTAAGGCGCCCAATCTGGCAGTGTGGCCTGACAACTCCCGTGTGAGCGGGTTATCGTACTCGAAGCGTGCTGACGCATATGGGCCAACCTGCGGGCCATGGGAGGTCCCCATACACGAGGGATAGTAAAATCCCTGGTCGTGCCCATACCCCGTGCTACCCTCTGGCTGGTACGAGGGCTGGCCACCCTGGTCGTAAAACCCGTAGGCCTCCTCAAAGCTCATGTGAGTGGTGTCTGGATGAGGCTGTGTTGAGGCATCTGGCGAGGGTGCAGCGTGTGATGGTCCGGCTTCCTGAGAAGCACGGGCCTGCCGTGAAGCTCCTGGCTGGTGAGAAGTCCCTGCCTGGCGGGATGTGCCTGCCTGACGGGAAACTCCTGCCTGCCGTGATGTGCCACCATCGGCCAACTGTGCATCATGCCAAATTCTGCCACGTGTCATAGGACCAGCTGTGCTGTGGCGTGCTGGCTCCTTCTTTTCCATCTGGAGGGTTAGATGTTTCACGGAGTAGAGCGAGAGTTTCGGGCATGGCAGCTCGAACTCCCTCTCATACCCCGGATAGCACATGAAAACTGAATTCCCGGGACCTTCACGCATCATGTGCGCGTGAACAAAGTGATCCAGACCAATGAAGGTTCAGTACTCATCCGTCGCGGGCAGATATGTGACTTGTGCATTCTCCAAAACACCGACATACCGCGCAATGTGGGTGACCAGTGAGGTTATGTCGATGGGAGATTTGCACGTGATCATTTTCTGCCAATGTGCGACCATGCCCATGACAGGTGAGTAGCGAATCTTCTTTGCCATAGCATAGAGGCACATGAGCTCCGAGGAGCTACATAGCCTGAGGTCTGCTCGGTAAAATACTACCATAGCCTGAAACTTGGCTAGAACTCTCAGAGTTGGATTGTGGATGGAGACTATGCTGTTTTTACTACTTACTAGTTCATCTGAGATTTCGTTCCACCAAGCACTACGGTCATATTCAAGATCATCTGTTAATGCATTAGCTTCTAATAGGCATTTCTTACTGAAGCCTAGTGCATTATTAAAGTCTCTGGGTAGCATTTCAAAGAACTCATTGAAAAAGCGGAAGTGAATTTTAGTTTCTTTTCCAACGGTTTCGACATGAAGTGTTGATAAAAATTCCATGGTGAGAACGTGCGAACCTGGTTCGGTGATGTCGGCGAAGCGTGACCATCCCACAGCTATGAACGCGCGGTTCATGTCCTGGCGGAGTCCCGTCATCATGAGGAATTTTGTATCGAACCGCTTGGCATGGCCGTACGACTGCTTCTTCAACAGCTCGAGGGCATCCCGCTCATAATCAGTCCAGACGATGATCTGATCGACCGACATCAGAACTCTGATTTTGAGACGGGGCCTCGGGACTGCTGGAGAGGCATGGGCTTCCTCTTCTTCTTCCTGGGATCGTGACGGTCGGCGGACAGAGTCCCCCGACATGTCATCACGGGAGCCTGATGACACTCGCGAACTCCGGGATTGGGATAACGAGCCCAGCTTCTTCACCTTGCCTTTGATGTTCCCCCACAGCGACATGACTCCTGCAAAAGATTAGTGTAGAGAATATGCAGGGAAAAATAATCCGAGGGGTCAGTGGTTAGTCGTTCTTGTGGGGATCAATCCACCACAAATGTTCTTCGTTCAGAGCTTGATTATTCAACGGAACATATTTTTGTGGTTTTCATTTTAGGAGAGGGTTACTACTAATTTTATTGAATTAGTGCCGAGCTAATCTCAGCACTACTATTATTTTTTGTGGGGCTAGCACTTGAGTTTCTAAACTTAATTAACTCCTAAGAGCTTCATTAAGCAAGAAAACTCAGAGAGAGAGGAAGAGAGAGCTCGAGTGCGGGAGAGTGACCTGCGTACTCGGAGCGGAGGTGCGACGAATGACGACGGCATGGTGGCCTTTTATAGGGGCGCGCAGGGGCAGGACCGGCCGGCCTTCATGGCACCGGGCGGCACCACTCGTGGCCTTCCTTGCTCCATGTCAGTGCCTACTTCATAGACTTGCAGGTGCTCAGGTTCTGGTGGGTGGTGACGGGACATGAGTGGAGGAGAGGCGCCGGGCGGCCATGATGTGGCCGGCCGGCTTGCCCCCTGTGAAAGGTGTCGGCCTCCTCCCCTAGCTTCTGATGCACTCCAAGACTCTGATTCCTGATGCCCCCGGACCAAACAAAGGAGAGTGGGGCCGGCCGGCCTACACTTTGGCCATTTTTTTTATATGCAATGTAATAATATTTGATGCGAGACAAAAATTTAAACTTTAGTTTATAAATGTAAACATGCCATGACTTCAGAAAATTTATGCAAGGAATTTAAACTATCCTATATGCAAATGCAAGAATGGATACATACCATGGTTCTCATGGCGATTGCTCGGGTTTTGAGTCCGGAGCGGGACTCTCCATACCTCGGGTTCTATTATCGTCGCCGGATGGAGTTCCAGACGAAGACACTTTTCTCTGCCATTCCTTCTTGGTGGCGGGTTTTGTTTCGATCGCTTTCGCCTTCGATTCCTCAAATTCTCTGCGAAGGATTCGTCGTCTTGCGTTCCTATAGTTATGCACTCTGATTTCCCTGTCGACTCTCAGTTGTTCCAAGAGCTCGGCAAGGATATCGATTGTGGGTGTTGATGGCTTCTCCTGCTCTTTCTCGGATTTCTTCTGGTTGAATGCTTTGACCTGGGAACATTGTTCGACCTTCGGTCGGAAGGCGAACCTCTCTGTTTGCCCATTGATGTTGAGCTGAATTTCTCTGGCTCCGACATCAATGTGTGCATTTGCGGTACTCAAGAACGGCCTTCCCAGAATGAGAGGCATCTTGGCATCGACTTCCATGTCGAGGACGATGAAATCAATGGGAATAAAGAAGTTCCGGATTTTAACCGAAATGTTCTCTGCAATTCCTATGGGGTAACAGACTGTCTGGTCCGCAAGCTGCAAGCAAAGAGCAATAGGGGCAAGCTCATGATAGTTTAGTTTATTGAAAACTACCTTGGGTATGATGCTAACGCTTGCTCCCAGATCACACAGAGCGTGTGAGAAATGTTGACTCCCGATTGAACATGTGATTGTGGGGCATCCTGGATCGTTCTTCTTCTCCAGGAGAGGATCGAGTATAGCTGCGCTACACTCCTCTGTGAGTTGCACGACCTCGGTGGTGGGCAGGCTTCTCTTGTTACCAAGTATATCTTTGATGTACTTGGCATAGGTTGGGACCAGCATAGCGTCAAGAGGCGGTATATTGACATACAACTTCCGTATTACCTCAACGAACTTGCCGAATTGCTCGTCGGCCACCGGCTTCCTTAACCGTTCCGGAAATGGTAAGGCTGTAGTGTCATGAAACTCCCATGAAGTTCTAGGGGGTTCCACGGTTTCCTCCTGGGCAGCAGTTGTATTGGACTCTTCTGCCTCCTCCTGGTCTTCGTCTGCAGCAGAGGTATTGCTGGCGGGTATGGCTTTCCGCCAAGATCCTGCATCTTTCAGGTATGGTGGTTCTTGCATGGACTTATCTGTCCGCGTAGTTATCGCACTAACACTTTCCTTCGGAGGAACTTCCGGTTGCCCAGGAAGTTTTCCCGAATTATTGTTAGGACAAGATGAGGCTAGTTGAGCAACCTGAGTTTCTATCATTTTATTGAAGCTCAACTGGTTTTTAATAACTGAGTTTATTCCCTCTAGTAGTCCAACCAAAGACTCCAAAATTTTGTCATTAGCAAGGAATTTCTTACTAATATTGTCATTAATTTGTTTCTGGCCATAAACTAGGTCCTTTAAAGTGGATTGAAAATTGTTATTAAAATTCATACCTTGCTGCTGACTGAAGGGGAGGTTGGGTTTGGAATTCCAACCCTGCTGAGGATGGAAGCCTGAGTTGTTGGAGTTGTTCGCTCCAAATAAATGAGCTTCCTCCTGAGTGATCGGGCAAGAGTTACGACTTTCACCTTTCACCTGAGCGCTTTTGCTACCTTTCACCTTTCCAACTTTGGTTGGAAGCAATCTTATCTACCAGTGCTTTTGCTTCAGGGATGCTGAGTGAAAGGAAGGAACCACCTGATGCTGCATCGATGTGGTTCTGAGCTGGTGTGTTCAGGCCATTGAAGAAACTCTGAATAATCAGCCATTCCTCCATGTTGTGGTGGGGGCATGCTGCAATGTATTCCTGGAATCTCTCCCAAGCTTTCGGAATAGCTTCATCTGGGAGCTGTTGAAATCCAGAGATCTTGCCACGGAGGGCATTGGTTTTTCCCACCGGGAAATACTTCGTCAGGAATGTATTGGAGCAAGCTTCCCATGTGGTGAAGTCTGCTTTATTGGTGTAAAACCACGTCTTCGCCTTGCCTAGCAAGGAGAACGGGAACAGTCGAAGATGGGCGTTATCCATCATGGTACCTCTGCGGTTGATGGTGTTGCTCACTTCCAAGAAGTTTTGAAGGTGAGCGTTGGCATCCTCTGATGCCTTGCCACAGAATGAACTCGCTTGAACCATGTTAACCAGTCCTGACTTGAGCTCAAAGCCATCATTGCCTTGGTCATTGTTCAGTCCAGTAGGAATGTGGCTGCTGGACGGGGCCGAGTACTGCATGGGAATCTAGGCCATGGGTGGTGCTGAGACTGACAAACGAGGATTCCAAGTGGGTTTCTTCTGGGGTGAGACGACGCGGCGTCTCACAATTCGCCTAATTCTTTGAGGATTCGGATCGAAGTTGGATGGTAGATCAAAATCGGTCATGCACTGCTCTGCATCGAATAAACGAGAGAGAGAGAGAGCAATGGTAATCCCACTAAAACTAGCGGTGATAAAACAGTAAGGTTTTCCACTCAATTATACAATAACGTTAGCCAATTGCTTCCCCGGCAACGGCGCCAGAAAAGCTAGTTGGTGTCTCTTATGCTCAATCTGAATAGGTATTCTGCAAGCGCACAGAATTCACCGGTGTAGCACTTCACATTGGAGTATTCCAGGGTATCGTGAAATCCTTAGGGAAGTACTATGGTAAAGTGTATCGTAAATTGTAGGGACAACCCTTACTGAAGTTATCGACCAACTAATTCAGCAGGGGTAAGCCAGATAACTGATGAGATAAATGGCCAAGCTATGACCGTGTGACACACAGGAGATTCTATACCTTAGAGAGGTAGCAGCTGGGAGAACAACGAGCTAGAAAGGACTTCTGAAACACTTCTAAACTACTGAGCTACCTCACCAGAACTAATCTATGTTTCTAACTGGATGTCAAAACCAGGAGCTTACTTTGGCGCCCTAAGCGAAGGGCGTAGACAGGGGTGAGAAGGGGCCCAACATACTTTTGGCAATCCTACTGCTATGAAGACACCCGAACATGGTGGACTACGAGGGACGGATAAGGCTGTTACCACTTGCCATTTACCACTACAGTACTGTGGGATGGAACACACTTTCTAGCTAGCACTGAGTCAGACACCACGTCTGCTTTCGGTACTAGGATTTCTCTTGAGGCCTTCAAGAGAAATCCCCCTCAACCTAGTGAACTAACTTTAGTTACACTAGTACGGGCGAGAAAACCCGTAAGACTAACTCCGACAAGCAAGAAAGAGAACTTAAACTGAACTAGAGGTAAAACTTACTCCCGCAGACAAGTACTAGTACTTGGGAAGATAAATACTTGCGGAAAGTAAAGCTGACACAAGTAAATAAATAAGATAACTTATATTAAAATAGTCAAAGGAAAAGATACAAGAGCTTTACCGAACTCCGATGACGACTTCGGATCCTCGAGACAAGCTCGACTCGACTCTAACTCCCAACTACTAACCTACTCTAGACTTGAGAAGAGAGAATTGCTCCTTTGAGTGTGTATTTACAAATGAGGGGGAGAGTGCTATTTATAGGCTTCCAAGGTCGGTAGAAGGCCGGTAATTCTGTTAGCGCCATGTGCACGCAACTGTGGAGGCGGTGCTTAACTTCCACGCGAAGCCGGGAAGCTGCAAGGTGGGGCTGGGCGGAGTGTGCCATCTGGCCACCGACCTCCCGTGGACGGCTCCTGATCTCTTCTGGATGTCAGTTCTCTGGGTGGTTTCCTCGGATGCTTCTATCTTGGGCCGGGCGGCCTGAGGTAGGCCGGGCGGCCTGCCTCCGGAGTCCCTCGGCCCTCCGCTTCGCCGACATTGCACAACTACACTCCACTTTGCTTCTGGAATGTGTGGTTTTCCCATTTCACGATCTTGGCACTAACATGTGGGTCTTTGAGTTGAACCTTGTACCTTCCGTGTCTACCGACAAGTTATGAAATGTTCACCTTGTTCTGGAACCCTATGAACATGTCACATTGCTCCAGTGAAAGTATTGGACCCATGTATGTGGAGGTGTCAGGCCGGTCGGCACGGAATGTGCCGGGCGGCCGGGATTTTCTCTGATTTCGACCATCTTTGGACAGTGAATACCTGCAAGCACAACTCATCCAAAACTTGTGGAACTTATTAGAATCAAATAAAATATACATGGAACATAGCGCAAAACTCAATTTATTCCCGAGAAGTTGACGGTAAAAAACATGAAATAATGACCGTCAACAAGTACTACACACGGATATAAATACAACCGTGCCAGGCTGCCAGCTTTGCTGCAATAGCTCCCCTGACCCCTGAGTCCCTGACCGGTAGCGCCTAGTACTACTGTGCTAGACCAGGGCGCCACACCGGAAAGCAAAATGGCTTGGGAGTGGGCTGCCCAACGGGCAACAGCGGCAGCGGACAGCACCCGGCGATGTACGAGGTCCGGTCAGGTCGGCTGACGCCACGTGCAGACACAGATGATGTGTGAATCGATACACTGGCGATCAAACTAGGCCAGACTGGTCAATGCCAGGGCTGAGCAGAGTACTGTCGTGCTGCTCAAGCCTGTCCAACGCACCTGTTTCAATGTACAGAAGAGTCTGATAAAGGTTGATATTTTCTTTACAGTACACATGCTGCGTTGGTACTGCTCTTATGAGTAGTACTTAGCTCTGGGGATTCGTTACCGTGCTTGGACTTGGAGAAACCACTACTAATTCAATGCTTTCGAGGAGACAATGAATTTTAACTTTGACCAAAATTTGTGCAAAAAATATCAAACATTTATAACACCAAATTATTATCAAAAGGTTAATGATGGGATATATTTTCGTAATAGATCTTGGTCGAGACATAAATATTAATATTAATCATTATAGACTTGGTCAAACTTTAATAAATTTGACTGACACGAATCCTATAATTGCATTCTTTTTTTGACGGAGTGATTAGTATTTACAACGTCTATCATAAAAACAAATTCATTATTTATTATTTATTTACACTCAAATTAGGAAGTGATCATGTTACTTCTCGACCGATCCACCACGGGTGGTACCACTTTTTGCATGGGAGGAAGAGGCGGAGAGGCGAGATCAGAAGTGGAAAGTGGAAACGAATCAAATATTCAAATGGGTAGTCGGACGGAGGAGCCTAGGGACGGGCATGGGAGAGATGACAGTATCCGTGTCCGCCTGTCCTGACACTGGCATAGGCCGTGTCTCTGCGACGCCCGGTGCTGCTTTTGTCTCGGCATGCACGCCAACGCCCCGTGCCCGGCCAGCCGTTACAGGCATCAACAAAACGGAGCCTTATGAGCTAGCGATGTTGATCACCATCTCAATGGAATCTGGAAGTTTAGGCCGGATCGACCCTTCTGATAAGCAACACGACTGCTTTTTTGAACTGGTTTTGGTGATCACCCGAACAAAACTGTCCAGTACTCCTTTGTTCTTATACTTTTGTTTGAATTTAATTCGTTTCAGAACAAAGTTGCCTTTCTACTTTCTATAGTTCTCTTGCTACTACCGTTTGTGGGAACAGTCTGTGTCCCACCGCCGTGCGCCTTCTAGTCGGCTATCTCATCATCTGCTTCAAATAAGAACTGGTGCTAGAATATCCTTTCTAGATTCATCCGTGTGCTACGGCCTTTTTTTAAAAAAAATAATCCAATTTGACGTAGCATGTTACAAAACAATAGCGCACAACTTTTCGCCTATATTTATCATGTAACGTGATTTGACTAGGCGTAGTAGCACTGTTGCCCTAATGAATGTAAACACCAGACATGATCTAAATCCACAACCGTTTTGTTGCGACTTCACTAATTCTTTAATCACCGTTGTCTTCTAGTGCAACTTACCAAAAGTTGGTTTCCCAGTTGTCTACACTGGTTTTCTCAGTGTTTTAACTCATAGGCGATGGCAATGGTAACCTTCAAGTCTTCAACATTGTTTAATTTTCATTAGCTTAGTTAGGAGGGGCCACACTTTAATTACAGATTATGTATATTTGTTGAACCACGAAGTAATTCCGTATATACAAAGTTAGTACAAACGACTAATGACAAAATGATGACAAGTTGCAAAACGGGCAAGCCCAGGAACAAACAGAGATCAAGAACAAGTTACACCTGAAGTTGCGGCTTCAATAGTGCCTCATCAATCAATTCTACCACAAACGCACAATGCACCAGCTGGCCATGCTCATCCTTACCCATGTGACGTCATCATAAATCCTCGCCTGCCAAGGACGATACGTGGGTCCCACTCCTTATCCCCAGTCCCTGCCCGCCCTCCCATGCTTTTGCAGGCTACAGCTCCCCTTGCATGTAACCTCACAGAGCCCTGCCAAAGCGAGGGCAGAGAGGTGAGCAAACGCTGTGACGGGTTATGGGTACGGGGAGTGGGTAGAGACAGTGAACCTGCCAGAGTGCCATTGCCAGAGAGAACGGGCAGAGAGACAACAGCGGCAGCAGAGAGGAGAGGCTGCTGCCCCCGTGGTGAGTGGAGTACAGTACTACACACAGACATAAATACAACCGCGCCAGGCTGCCAGCTTTGCTGCAATAGCTCCCCTGACCCCTGAGTCCCTGACCGGCAGCGCCCTAGTACTATTGTGCTAGGCCAGGGCGCCTCACCGGAAAGCAAAATGGCTTGGGAGTGGGCTGCCCAATGGGCAACAGTTGGAGCAGATAGCACCCGGCGATGTGCGAGGTCCGGTCAGATCAGCTGACGCCACGTGCAGACACAGATGATGTGTGAATCGATACACTGGCGATCAAACTAGGCCAGAACGGTCAATGGCAGGGCTGAGCAGAGTACTGTCGTGCTGCTCGAGCCTGTCCAACGGACCTATTTCAATGTACAGAAGAGTCTCATAAAGGTTGATATTTTCTTTACAGTACACATGCTGCATTGCTACTGCTCTTATGAGTAGTACTTAGTTTTGGGGATTTGTTACCATGCTTGGACTTGGAGAAACCACTACTAATTCAATGCTCCCTCCATCCAAAAAAAATACAATTCTCGTTTTTCGAGGAGACAATGAATTTTAACTTTGACCAAAATTTGTGCAAAAAATATCAAACATTTATAATACAAAATTAGTATCAATAGATTAATGATGGGATATATTTTCGTAATAGATCTTGGTCGAGACATAAATATTAATATTAATCATTATAGACTTGGTCAAACTTTAATAAATTTGACCGACACGAATCCTATAATTGCATTCTTTTTTTGACGAAGTGATTAGTATTTACAACCTCTATCGTAAAAATAAATTCATTATTTATTATTTATTTACACTCATATTAGGAAGGTGATCATTTTACTTCTCGGCCGATCCACCACGGGCAGTACCACTTTTTGCTTGGGAGGAAGATGCAGAGAGGCGAGATCAGAAGTGGAAAGCGGAAACGAATCAAATATTCAAATGGGTAGTAGGACGGAGGAGGCTAGGGATGGGCGTGGGAGAGATGAGAGTATCCGTGCCCGCCTGTCCTGACACTGGCACAGGCCGTATCACTGCAACGCCCGGTGCTGCTTTTGTCTCGGCACGCATGCCAACGCCCCAGGCCTGGCCGGCTGTTACGGGCATCGACGGAATGGAGCCTTATGAGCTAGCGATGCTGATCACCATCTCAATCGAATCTGGAAGTTTAGGCCGGATTGACCCTTCTGATAAGCAACACGACCGCTTTTTTAAACTGGTTTTGGTGATCACCCGAACAAAACTGTCCAGTACTCCTTTGTTCTTATACTTTTGTTTGAATTTAATTCGTGTCAGAACAAAGTTGCCTTTCTACTTTCTATAGTTCTCTTGCTACTACCGTTTGTGGGAACAGTCTGCATCCCACCGCCGTGTGCCTTCTAGTAAGCTATCTCATCATCTTCTTCAAATAAGTAGTGCTAGAATATCCTTTCTAGATTCATCTGTGTGCTACGGCCTATTTTAAAAAAAAAACAATCCAATTTGACGTAGCATGTTAAAAGACAATAGCGGACAACTTTTCGCCTATATTTATCACGCCCTAATGAATGTAAACACGACATGATCTAAATCCACACCCGTTTTGTTGCGACTACACTAATTCTTTAATCACCGTTGTCTTCTAGTGCAACTTACCAAAAGTTGGTTTCCCAGTTGTCTACACTGGTTTTCTCAGTGTCTTAACCCATAGGCGATGGCAATGGTAACCTTCAAGTCTTAACCATTGCTTAATTTTCATTAGATTAGTTAGGAGGGGGCACACTTTAATTACAGAGTTATGTATATTTGTTGAACCACGAAGTGATTCCGTATATACAAAGTTAGTACAAACGACTAATGGCAAGCTGACGACAAGTTGCAAAACGGGCACGCGCAGGAACAAATAGAGATCAACAACAAGTTACACCTGAAGTTGCTGCTTCAATAATGCCTCATCAATCAATTCTACCACAAACGCACAATGCACCAGTTGGCTCCTTACCCATGTGACGTCATCATAAATCCTCGCCTGCCAAGGACGATACGTGGGTCCCACTCCTAATCCCCAGTCCCTGCCCGCCCTCCCACGCTTTTGCAGGCTACAGTTCCCCTTGCATGTAACCTCGCGGAGCCCTGCCAAAGCAAGGGCAGAGAGGTGGGCAAACGCTGTGACGGGTTATGGGTACGGGGAGTGGGTAGAGACAGTGAACCTGCCAGAGTGCCGCTGTCAGAGAGAACGGGCAGAGAGACAGCAGCAGCAGCAGAGAGGAGAGGCTGCTGCCCCTGTGGTGAGTGGAGTACAGTACTACACACAGACATAAATACAACCGCGCCAGGCTGCCAACTTTGCTGCAACAGCTCCCCTGACCCCTGAGTCCCTGACCGGCAGTGCCCTAGTACTACTGTGCTAGGCCAGGGCGCCACATCGAAAAGCAAAATGGCGTGGGAGTGGGCTGCCCAACGGGCAACAACTGGAGCGGACAGCAACCGGCGATGTGCGAGGTCCGGTCAGGTCGGCTGACACCATGTGCAGACACAGACAATGTGTGAATCGATACACTGGCGATCAAACTAGGCCGGACCGGTCAATGGCAGGGCTGAACGGAGTACTGTCATGCTGCGCGAGCCTGTCCAATGCACCTGTTTCAATGTACAAAAGAGTCTGATAAAAGTTGATATTTTCTTTACAGTACACATGCTGCGTTGGTACTGCTCTTATGAGTAGTACATAGCTTTGGGGATTTGTTACCGTGCTTGGACTTGAAGAAACACTACTAATTCAATGCTCCCTCCATCCAAAAAAAATACAATTCTCGTTTTTCGATGAGACAATGAATTTTAACTTTGACCAAAATTTGTGCAAAAAATATCAAACATTTATAATACAAAATTAGTATCAATAGATTAATGATGGGATATATTTTAATAATAGATCATGGTCGAGACATAAATATTAATATTAATCATTATAGACTTGGTCAAACTTTAATAAATTTGGCCGACACGAATCCTATATTGCATTCTTTTTATGAGGGAGTGATTAGTATTTACAACCTCTATCGTAAAAACAAATTCATTATTTATTATTTATTTACACTCAAATTAGGAAGGTGATCATTTTACTTCTCGGTCGATCCACCACGGGCGGTACTACTTTTTGCTTGGGAGGAAGAGGAGGAGAGGCGAGATCAGAAGTGGAAAGTGGAAACGAATCAAATATTCAAATGGGTAGTAGGACGGAGGAGCCTAGGGACGGGTGTGGGAGAGATGAGAGTATCCTTGCCCGCCTGTCCTGACACTGGCACAGGCCGTGCCACTACAACACCCGGCGTTGCTTTTGTCTCGGCACGCACGCCAACGCCCTGGACCCGGCCGGCCGTTACGGGCATCAACGGAACGGAGCCTTGTGAGCTAGCGATGTTGATCACCATCTCAATAGAATTTGGAAGTTTAGGCCGGATCGACCCTTCTGATAAGCAACACAACCGCTTTTTTAAACTGGTTTTGGTGATCACCCGAACAAAACTGTCCAGTACTCCTTTGTTCTTATACTTTTGTTTGAATTTAATTCGTGTTAGTACAAAGTTGCCTTTCTACTTTCTATAGTTCTCTTGCTACTACCGTTTGTGGGAACAGTCTGCGTCCCACCGCTGTGCGCCTTCTAGTCGGCTATCTCATCATCTGCTTCAAATAAGAAGTGGTGCTAGAATATCCTTTCTAGATTCATCTGTGTCCTACGGCCTTTTTGAAAAAAAAATAATCCAACTTGACGTAGCATGTTACAAAACTTTAGCGCACAACTTTTCGCCTATATTTATCATGCCTAATGTGATTTGACTAGGCGTAGTAGCCCTGCTGCCCTAATTAATGTAAACACCAGACATGATCTAAATCCACAACCGTTTGTTGCGACTTCACTGATTCTTTAATCACCGTTGTCTTCTAGTGCAACTTACCAAAAGTTGGTTTCCCAGTTGTCTACATTGGTTTTCTCAGCGTCTTAACCTATAGGCGATGGCAATGGTAACCTTCAAGTCTTCAACATTGTTTAATTTTCATTAGCTTAGTTAGGAGAGGGCACACTTTAATTACAGAGTTATGTATATTTGTTGAACCAAGAAGTGAGTCCGTATATACAAAGTTAGTACAAACGACTAATGGCAAGTTGACGACAAGTTGCAAAACGGATGCGCCCAGAAACAAACAGAGATCAAGAACAAGTTACACCTGAAGTTGATGCTTCAATAATGCATCATCAATCAATTCTACTACAAACGCACAATGTACTAGTTGGCCATTCTCATCCTTACCCATATGACGTCATCATAAATCCTCGCCTGGCAAGGACGATACGTGGGTCCCACTCCTAAACCCCAATCCTTGCCTGCCTTCCCACGCTTTTGCAGGCTACCGCTCCCCTTGCATGTAACCTCGCGGAGCCCTGCCAAAGCGAGGGCAGAGAGGTGGGCAAACGCTGTGATGGGTTACGGGTACGGGGAGTGGGTAGAGACAGTGCCACCATCAGAGAGAACAGGCAGAGAGACAGCAGCGGCAGCAGAGAGGAGAGGCTGCTGCCCCCGTGGTGAGTGGAGTACAGTACTACACAGAGAGAGACGGTCGTGATTCGTGAAGCGGTTTTGGAGGAGGGCTACACCAAAGCGGCGAGGGGCGTGGGGTGCACAAGGAAGAGGACGACGAAGTTGCTTCTGGGGGGGATGCGAGCGCCCGTGCGGTGCGAGGCGGAAGAGCCGCGCCGCGCCGCGCCGGGAGCATCCATGGGAGAGGTGAGCTCGTTGTTGTTGCGTGGGTGCTCGCAAGAGCTAGCTAGCTAGATACCAATGGCGCGTCCGCGCTCGGCTGTACACTCCCAGATGTTCGCCGTCGCAAGCATGCTCCGTTGGGGTTCTGCTCTCATCTCGTGTGATTTCGTCGTGGGTTGGTGTGTGCGTGCGTGCGTGGCGTCTGGTTTCGACTTCTGGCGTGCGTTTTTTTGGGTGGATTTCCTCGCGAATGTGGCGCGCGCTTCCGTGCTTGCCGCGTTGCCTGACGCCGCCGACAATGGTTCGCCGAGGCGAGCGGCCGTGGATGAGCTTGGTTTTCACCTTCTTTTTTCTTCGTTTTTTGTTTGTTTGGAGTTGCGATCGCGGACGACCAAGTACGTGCGCGTTTGTGTTCCGCTCTTCCATGCTGCGATTCCGCGGGTAGTCAGCGGGGTTTGGGGTTTTCTGGGTTGGCCCTCTTGCTATTCTGCTCGGCTTCTTCGCTCGCGTGTTCCGCTGCCGCCGTGTGCTTCCCAGCTCCAAGCATGCAGCGCGAGCGCCGGCGGTCTCTGCTGCTCCTCTCGAATTTGTGCTACTTCACCCCTCCGTCGCACCTCATCCAGGCGGATTCTGCCCCCGCTTTTTGGCATCGGAATTTGTTTGAGGTTGGAGCTCCTCTCCATGGCGGCATTTTCCGGTGATGCGGCTTGGTTTCGATGGAAAACTCGTCGCCATTGCTCTGGTTGCTTTTTCCTGTGCCGCGGTTTACTCCGTCTCCGATCGATTTCGGTGCTGCTGGGTAGCTTTTGCAGCCGTGTTGACAGACGGGATGAAATTTCTGCGCAACAATTAATTTGGCAGCCTCGGGAGCACCGAGGAGATGAAAACTGATCGCCCTCTCCATGTGATGTCCATTCCTTCACCTCTCCTTTGGGTTTGGGTTTTTTCGGGCGCGTCTATTCCTCGCATGTGCGAGTAATCGACGGCACATCGCATCTGCGCTCCCCCGCCGCCCCCGCCTCCCCCGGCTCCGGCGCCGCTCGCAGCACCTCCGCCACCGCAATCCACTGCCGCCACGCTAACCGAGCTCGACGTCGCGCCGTCCAGCCGCCGCCGCAACGCCTTCTTCTCGCCCCCGCCGCCGGCACCGCCCACCGGGGGTCCGGCCTCGGCCGGCCGGCGGTGCTCCCGCGCCGCCGAGCCCTCCTCTAAGTCCGGTGAGGCCCCCAGCAACCCGGATCCATAAGCTCCGCCGCCTCACGCCACCACCCCGGCCGCCGGCGACCTCGCCGGCGGCCGCTCCGCCCACCTACCACTCATTCCCGCCCCCTCCCCCTCCCCCTTGCTCGCTGGGGCAGTGCCCCCTCCCCTGTCGCGAGGAAGAAGGTGAACAGGGGAGGAGGGGCACTTCTGCGACGGCGCGGCGATTTCTCGCGCGCGATAAATAGATTTCGCAGTTTTTTGCGGGTTTTCCTTGGTTTTTTTTTTGGGAAAGAAGTTTTCCTTGGTTTGTTGAGTTTTGGTTGGCAGATTGACGCGCTAATGACGTTTCAGTGCGGTTCGATGCGATCCCACCATCATCCATGCTATTTTTGGGATTCCTTCGGGGATTCGTTTCGTATGCTTCCCGTTCGGATTCAGAAGAAACCTTTGGCACAAATCTCTTCCGTATCGTGTCATTCGCTTCTACGTACTCCTAGGAGCCTGACCCGTGGCCATCTATGTGACCGAGCTCTATGTGGTGTCTGTGATTTGACCATGGCCTGAACAGTCGTGCCTCTTCTGCTTGTTCTTACTCCATTGGGTCGTCAAATGGATTCTTATAGCATTACTACGTTTTTGTGTATATGGACCGGAGCAGCTTGACTGGTTGCATCTTTGTTTTCTTTTGGTGATTTCGGATTCTTTTCTGTACTTCAAGTTGAGTAATTTTGGAAGTTCGTTTTAAACCTTTTTCGTGAGTTCCTTGAGTAGCAATTTTTCGGAAGGTGGCTGATGCTTTTCTCGGATTCCATTCTGAATTGTCTTTATAGTGGCAACCCAAGGACAGCATGCAAATTTTGTTCACAGATCCCACTCTGGCCTATCATTTTTTAGCCAGCCATTTCCAGACCTTGCCTTTTATCAACTGTTCACAAAATGTAGTAGTTGAAGTTGATCATGGAGTATGTTGCTTGGGGATACTGCAATAAGAGATCGCCTATTATGCTTGTATACAATACAAGTCCCAACTAAAGCAAGTCGAGCAATTTGGTCATTGTTTTGTTCTAATACAGCTTGTTCAAATGAATTGTCTTTTGAATTCGCAGAACTCAAGTGAAGAAACCAGCGGGGCAGGGACCTGGGCCAGCATGGAGCGCGTGAAGCACGAGAACTTTTGCCGTGCCGACGCGGAGGACAACACAGCGCTCCTCCTCTCCGCGGTGGGGAACTTCAAGAAGGAGGCCCTGTGCCGTGTCTGCAAGGGCTCCGACGCCTCGACGGTGCTGGACCAGGAGATGTCCGCGAGGCTGCTCCACCTCGCTTGCAATCACAATGCGGTGGAGTGCGCGAGTCTGCTCCTAGAAGGCGGCAGCGGGATCACAACGGCTCCCATTGATGCAAGGGACGAGCTCACGCCGACGTCGCAGCTGAGACCCACTCGGGCAGGTGCATAGAGCTGCTACTCTCCAAGAATGCCTGCACTGATCTCTGGGTGGTTGACACGAGACCGCTTCCCCCACTTGAGATCGCGCTAATGAGCAGGGGGTATGCGAATGTACTATTCCATTGCTTGTAATGCATGACTTCGATTATAGATGGCCATTTGGCCCGATACCCATGGGGGCCCGAAGCCCGGCCCATATTAGCCCGACCCGAGCACGGTACGGGCCCGAATATTATTGGGCTCGGGCCGGCACGGGCACGATAGTCGGGCCGTGCCTGGGCCTCACTGTCAGCCCATGGACGCGTCCAGGCACGGCCCGAAAAAGGGCGGCCCGATGGGTAGCACGATAGGCCCGTTTAAATACTATGTTATCCATTATCAAACTCTATTTAAATATTTTCAGGCCGCCGGGCTGTCGGCCTGGCCCGATTAAATTAATTTCGGGCCGTGCTTGGGCCGGCACTTCAGCTCATAGGCAGGCACGGCACGGCCCGTTAATATTTTCGTGCTTAAACGGGTCGTGCCTAAACGGGCCGTGCTTAGACGGGCCCGGGCCGGGCCGGGCCGGGCCGCCCGTTTGGCCACCTATAACTTCGATTGACTTCAATCCCCAAATTTGCTGCAAAAACTGTTCTGTACTGTGCATTTTCTCATCTTTGCAGAGTTCAAACTAACTGGTGGGTGGTGAACCCAATTGAGGATCTTCTATCGTTTCTTAAACAAAGTGTTCGTATCCTCATTATTACACTTGTGCATTGTATGAATTGTTCATTCATAGCTATTCTGTATGATTAAATGCATCTTTTTAACCAAGGTTGACACCTCTCTCTATGTGTAGGATCTCAATGGCGTAAGGCTCCTGGCAGAGAAAACCAGAGTGGTTTGGGAGCTTGCTGCCATGGAAAGAAGTGTCCCTGCATTGGCAATGCTGCTTCTGTTTGTTGAAGAGAAGATATCGTCACAAGTGAGTGTGGTGATAGAGGGTGTCAGAGCAAAGCGCTCAATCTACAACTCCATTGAGGATGAGGCTTTATCATTGGGAGATGCTTCAGCTCGTGATGGAAGTGAAAGGAGAAAGGCCCTGCTCTGTGAGAGTCAGCTGCTTAACCAGTTTGGATCGGCATCGTGGAGGGACCACAATGACAGGAGAACACTACCGCCTCTACAGGTGGCTGCTAAGGTACCACTCACCGCTGTTCAGTTAGTATGACATTAATGCCTTCTTCAGTAGGTTAGCTATTTCCAAATTCTATATGTGAGGCTGTTCTTTATGTCACTTTTTCTTGATATCTGACTGAACTATGTATTTCTACAAAATGTACATGCGCTCTTAGTTACTACTATAACTGGAATGTGAATTTTGTATCCAATGTGTGCTTGTGGGTCTAAACTGATTTTCATGAAAAATGAAACTTACTCCACCCCTGAAGTTAGGTTCATTCTATAGTATGCTAATTGTGCTATGGATCACATGCTTAAGTTTCTAACGCTACAACTGTATACTCCTGCTGATCAGCATTTCTTGTATAGGTTGGAGATATGAATGTCATGAAGATGCTCTTGATGGGGAATGTTGATGTCAATGAAGCCAACTCTGAAGGAAACACAACACTGCACTGGTGCCTTAGTGGTGCTTCATTTACCAAGGAGCTGAGGTGCACAACTTAGAAATTACATATCCTATCCATTGAATCATAAGATAGTTGCTTTCTTGCATCCTAGTTTTTTCTGTCATTGTGCAGGATTGTGTGGCTTCTGCTCAAGAATGGCACAAGAGTTTTCCAGGGGAACAAATTAGGGCTCACACCAGTACACAGCGCTGCAGCTAAGGGTCCATTATTCTTTGCAGTGAAAAATGGTTCTGTGGATTGTGCAGAACTTCTTTTGCGTTTTGGGCTGATACCAAAGCCTGGAACATGAGGTGCGGAAATCTTCAGAGGACGGTCAATTAATCGAATTACAAAAATGTGTTGCAAAATGACAATAGGAAGAATAATTTAGTTTATAATCTAATGCAATTAACATTCTGCAATTATTTGAACTGAACAGAAAGCAAAGACAAATCTGTTAGTATTGATCTCCACCGACTCGGTCCAACGACCGAGTCAGGCTTTTGACTCGGCTCCCTAGTCGGAGGAGCCCAATCGGTTGTGGGCCCCTATCGCGCCGACACTATATAGAGGAGGTGGGGGCGCAGAGGCACGCACGCCAAGAGAGAGTATTGTGTCCTCTCGCCCACCTCCGTGACTACCGACCGAGTGAGTGCCGGAAGTGGCGGGAAGCCCACCGCCTCTACGACCTCGCCACCGCGACGCCTCTGCACAGCATGTCGCTGCCCTAGTGTAGACCTTCCTCAAGAACCAGTGAGTAACCCCTCTGATCTACCGCTAGACGATCCAATTGGCACTAACAATGGTATCAGTTAGCCGATCTATCTAGTAGATCAATTTGGGGAAGAAAGAAAGAAAGGTGGATTCAGTTAAGAATCGAAAGAAATAGAGACAGAAAGAAGGGATCGAACCCGACCGTAACCCAAACCCTAGCAAAAAAAGAGGCTTGCGGGACCTACCTAGATCCCGCAGCTAGTACCACCGCCGGCCGTCGCCGTGCGGGGCAGAATGACCCCAGTCACCGGCGCACGACCGCCGTCACGCGAGAAAGACTATAGCCGCAGCTCGGCGGCGTCGCCGGCATGCGGGCTCGTGTCCAGGGCACCGTCGCGAAGCCGCTCGACGGTGGCGCACTCTCCCTACGGGGAACGCGCACGCCAGCGAAGGGGTCCGCAGCGGCGCCGACGCCTTCCTCCGGCCGCCACGGATGGCCGCCACTCCGTGCTCGCCTCTTTGCGTGCTGCGGACGAAAAGGGGGAGGAGAGAAGAAAGAGTAGCAGCTCGGGGTTGCCGGCCTTGACAAGGACAAGGAATGGCAGCCAGACCGGGCGGCACGGCAGCAAGAGGCCGGCGGCGCCGCCGGCAATCGAGCCGAGAAAGAAGGGAGACAGGATTAGGGTTCCAAGAGAGAAAGAACAGCCGGCTCTTTTATACCGCCCGATATCCACGCCCGGCCATTGGATCACAGCGGACGGCTGAGATCGAAGCGGGTGGGGGAGAGTGGCGCGGAGCCGGGCCGCCGTTGGGCTGGAGGCCCATGTGGGTGATGCCGAGCGGGCCGAGCACTTGCTGGGCTGCGCAAGCACGCGTTGGCCCACACGTGCAAAGGGGCGCCGCGAGTTAAGCTGGGCCGAAGGCCCAGGCGAGGCACTGGAATCTGCTGGACCGGACCGCGCGCGCGCTGGTGCAAATGGGCTGAGTTGGGCCGCCGAGCTGGGCGCGAGCGACTAGGCTTATTACTTTTTTTTTCCTGCTGGGCCACATGTTGAGTAGAAAAGAGTACACAGTTTATCTTTTCAGATGCAGTTTTCGATAAATCTTGTATAGCCTTTTATCTTTATTCAAATATGAACCAACGGGATAATTTGTCTTAGAGAGAAGTAAAGTTTAAATTGTTTTTACTTCTGAATATGAGTATTTTTTCATGTTTCCGATGCAAAGTAAAAGTTTTATTCTCTATTTAAGTTGGAACCAACGGGAAAATTTAAATAGGGGAATAGAAAGATCTTGATTTAAAGTTAAATTATGGTATTGTTATCTTCTGACCAATGTTGATGATAGCAATATTATAGTTTTATTATGGTTTTAAATTCAAGGTTAAATCTCTGACAAATTTTGCATCAACGTGATCAATTTTTCAGAGAATAGAGAAAGACAAAGAATTGTTTCGGTATGAAAAAAGTTTTCCGTTGCAATAAAGAAAAATAAGATGAGTTTTTCCCTATGGGTAAAAGCCACATTTAAAGTTAAGTTTCAGAAAGATTTCCGTTGTTTTAAGTCAAGTTGACTTTTTGGCATTATTTTGCCATTTTAAGTGTCAAGTTGAGCATTATTTTGCTCTTAATGAAAAGAAAGATTAAATTTAATTATAATGTTGTCATTTTCTGACCAAAGTTGATGATGACGGTATTGTAATTTTATTCTAGTCATTAATTCTATTTCTGCCCAATGGTTATATAGAATTGAAAGTACCGGAAAAATGTATGTTTTTAATTTTGACCAACGTTAAATTAAGACATACAATTCTTCCCAATAGAGAGAAATAAGCAAAGAAAAGTTGAGGTTAAGAAAAAAAATAAGAAGGGGGTTTGCGTCATTCAGACCTTTTGGTTGATAAGGAAAAGAGACGCATCTACTTCGATTTTTTTTTCATGGTAGTGTAATTTGTTAAACTTTCTGATCAAATTGGAACCAGCGGGAAGATTTAATCAGATATATGCATGTTTTAGTCATTGTGAATAAGGTTTTGTCACTGTAAAATGATTTTTTGTCCTTCAATAGTGAAGACAATGGTTGAAATAAGTAAGATGCATGTTCAATTTGACCAACGTTGAATTAAACATGTGTGCCATTCATGTCCTGCATGGCAGGGAAAGTTTGTGATGACTCATATGCTACTTGAGTATCACAGAAAAGAGAAGAAGTCTGGGGGAGCCTTTTAAGCTATCCCAGCAATACTCATGCACTTCAATAGTGTCATGTTGGATAGTGACTTGGAAATAGTCGAAGGACAAAAGAAAATGGTATATGAACCAGAAGTTAAGATTACAAGCATGACTTGCAAAAGTATAGCAATATGAAGAACTCTGATGAGTTCTTGAAAGTTAGAGAACAATATGAAGAACTCTGATGACCTCTTCATGAAACGAGGAAATGGTACTCCCATTGTTTTGCATGACTTGATCATGTGAATAAACTAAGTAATGAAAGACTCCTCGTTCACAAGTGTTAAAATAGTTTCAAAATTATGGAAGCAAATTTTGTGCCATATTTCGAGGGGGAGAAAGATTAGAAAGACACAAAAGATTAAAATTTAAAAGAAATTTCCCCTTAAAGTTAAATACGATGCATTTTAAAGCAAGATTGATGTATTAAAGAAGAATTTGACGTAAAGGGAGTACAACCGTCATAACATTAATACCCCAACCATAGAAATAAGAAGAGACTCCTGAAGGTTTTCAGGTCCAACAGAAAGAAAAGATAGTTGAGCCTCAAAGCAACCGAAAAGAAAAGATGGTGCTTAAAACACCCTATGAGGCTTGGAAAGACTAAACCCAAACAAAAACAAGAAAATATTTCATATTTACAATAGATGGGATAATCTGGAGGAGTAAAGTATGTTGAGAACTAAGGCTTGAAGAGAAGTGGAACCGTACATTCACTCCAATGTTTCGAGCACTCCAATATGATAGAAGTTGAGGTGACAATTGCCTTTTGTGATTAAAGAGCGGCAACAGCCCCAGATAGAAAGCAATATGTCTAGCCATCTATTGTTAAAGGATAAGAAATGTATGTAAGTGAAGAAGTACAAATGAAGGTGATTCCACCTCATTTGGAGAAGTCATGAGAGGTGCTTATTCTTCAAAGTGGCAAGAAGCCATGGAAGATGTCATGAGGCAAGTTCCAAAATTATTTTGGAACAAAGAATAAGTTCCTAACTGAGCCAATACAGTAGGCTATAATGGGTCTACAAGATTAGAATGTGACTCCAGAGGGAATTAGAAAGTTGCTAAGCGCGATTTGTAGAAAAAGGCTTTATGCAAAGAAAAAGGATAAGTTATTATGAGACATTCTTGTAGTCTCATGAAAGGATTCTTTTAGAATCATAATGACAATGGTAGTATACCACTTTTAGAATTGTATCAGATGGATGTTGGAGCAATATCTCCCAACGGAGATTTGTACAAGAAAGTGCATTCATGACATAACCAAATGTTTTTTGTTGTGGAAAGAAAAGAACATGAGGATACTACCTGATGACATCAGATCACAGAATAGTGGTATCTAAAGTTTTGTGAGAACAAAGAAAAGTTTTGGGTTTTAAAGTTAAGGTAAATGCAAGATAACAAATTGCAAATATGCAAAGTGTAAAGATTGAAAATATCTTTCCCACAAAGTTCAAAGAAGAAGGTTATTATACCTCTAATTTTGATAAGAAAAAAAATCTCGGCGAATACCCATTCGATCTAGGAATGGAAATTCACTGGGATAAAAGAAAAGGGGTATTAGGACTATCGCAAAGAGCATACCTAGAAAAGAACTCTAAAGAAATATAGTATGCATGCGAGTAAGCCTACGCCTGTCCTATTGTCAAGAGTAATCATTTTGGAATTTTCAGTATTCGAGGAACCAATGTGAGATCGATCGAAAGAAAAGGGTTCCATGTGCTTCAGTTGGTTGGAAGCAAAAATAGTGCTCAAGAAAGAATCTACCCTGACATAGCTCATATATCCGGGATATTTTGGCAGAGTCCAATCCAGCAATAGATCAATGGAATAGAGTTAGAGAATGATTTTGCATTCTTGCAAAGTATTGTAGGCCTCATGCTAAGTAGAAAGAAACATATGCTCTCAAAAGGTTGAGAGCAAAAAAGACTGAGTTTTGGTGAGATGTTTAGTGAAGCCCACAGTAGTAGCTAACACTCGCGCTTGGAGTTTTATTGTGGAAAAGCTCCAAAGAAAAATAGTTATGATATCATGGGTTATGCATACCCAAAGTATAGCTTGAAATGAGGCTACAGGACAGGCTAAATGATTAAAGAAATCTTTACATGGAGTTGATAATGGTAGACAACAACAATATACCATTCAAGTATCTTCTCTCCTATGGCAACATGTCAAGTGTGCTGACAAACATATTGATGGTGAGTTATATGTTGCAAAGGAGAAAATCCGGAATCATATGACTGCATTGAGCATCAAAGTAGCAAGCAAGTGTTTGCGGATCCGCTTACCAAAGGCCTACCGCCCAAGTCGACATGGGTTTTACGGAAGGCCTATGATTTCTGGATTACAAAGGGCCCAAAGAAAAATTAAGCCCTTGTTTCAATATAGAAAGGTCCATTGTGGCTGTTAATCTGATGGTTACTGATAACTGTCATGACGAGACATGCCCAACGTACTGATGTGCAATGAGACAAGGACCAAGAGCAAAGCAAGTAAAGAGAAAGTAAAGAGTTAAGTCCAAAGTACAAAGGTGAGATCAAGGGGGAGAATGTTAATATTGATCTCCACCGACTCGGTCCAACGACCGAGTCGGGCCTTTGACTCGGCTCCCTGGTCGGAGGAGCCCAACCCAACTCGGTTGTGGGCCCCTATCGCGTCGGCACTATATAGAGGAGGTGGGGGCACAGAGGCACGCACGCCAAGAGAAAGTACTGTGTCCTCTCGCCCACCTCCGTGACTACCGACCGAGTGAGTGCCAGAAGCGGCGGGAATCCCACCACCTCTGCGACCTCGCCACCGCGATGCTTCTGCACAGCGCATCGCTGCCCTAGTGCAGACCTTCCTCAAGAACCAGTGAGTAACCCCAATTGGCACTAACAAAATCGACGTGACATCATCCCAGGACGTGTGTTTCATTCTTAGCTCTGCAAATGTGTTACCATGTAAGTTACATACCCACATCTGCTTCCATTTCTTTCTTGTAGTTTATTTGATCTCTGCAGCTGTAATGGACAAGCCAGGAGTTCAATTTGATGGAAGCAATTTAATTAATTAAATTGCATATAGACTGGTTACATTTCTGTTGGTATTGATAAATAACCGTGGACATTAAGGAATTTCCATTTTAACAGAAATGTGTTCTAGTTTCAGGGAACTGTAGCTCACCTCAAAAGAATCGTGTGATAACTGATAAGAAAGGAAATTTACGAAGAGCTTCTTGGTGATGAATTTGATGATCTTGATAAGGATTACTGCGATGAAAGGTATGTCCTGTTATACACATGATATATTACTTTATAACAGCTACACTACATGATTAATTGAATTAACATCTTTACTTCTCACCTGTAATTGCTTTGAATTTTGCTGCAGCTATACTGGGTTTATGACATCAGTAGGTCAACGTAATTTTCGGTCCAGTAATCTTTCTGCACAAGGGCCTAAGAGTATGAGCCAATATGTTCCAAAACAAGCACAAGCTTCAAAGTTTGTGCCTCGGGTAAGTTAAGCATACATCCCTATATCTGCCTGAATTTAATTATTTCACAGCAATGGAAATACAATGGTCAGAGTTTTGTGGACTTTGTTTGAAGATGACTTTTAACAGCTTACATGACCCATTGTTATATAATTTTGATTTCAAAACTTCAGTTATAATTGGCATTAATTGGTTCATTGATTTCAAAACTTCAGCTTCTACCCTTTATAATCACTGCTTTAAAATATATCTATTAATATCTTTTGGTTTTAGAATTAAAGAACAAGCTTTCATTCCACATTAGTGTTCTTTTCTGTTTGTGCAAGACTGACCAGGGAATTACATCATAATCCTTTGTAAATTGGGAACGAATAGACTGCCATTCTATAAGCCTGTGTACCTTGGACATTCATTTTTAACTTGTGTATTTGGTTGGTATTATTTTAAATAGAACATTATAACCTTGTGAAGACAAGTATTCATATTATATAGGGAGCATATCTAGTGAAAAACTCCGTCTAAAATTTTTCAAAAATCACAGAAAAGCCACCATGTATAGATAAAGTTACTGTATGATGCCACACAAAATTTGAAGTCCAGACATCACACCACCATTTGAGAGATATACAAATATAATAAATTCAGGGCTAAGAGGCATTAAACTACACTATATTATTTTCCCGGTTCATATTTATCAAACAGTTAGTCCTTGAAATTATTTTTGACAATCAGGTCCCTTATTTATATGTATATACAAGGTTATTTCTGCTTATTTATATATTATTATATTGTAGACATCACATAGGATGGCTCATGCTTATCGGTTCTTGCAGCCTACATTTAATGTTCTCTTTATTTCTTGTTGTTGTTTCGTAGTTTAGTACATTAATCCTGTTCTTTCATGTGGCTGTTCTACAGTAGTGATGCTGATGTGTACAGTCAGGCAGCCTCAAACCTTGTATCTAGCAACAATCTTGACATGGGTGGTGGTACAGTTGTCCGTGCTCTAGTGCAAGCATGCCGTCCACCAGGAGTTCGTTGCTCTACTGGAGAAGCTAGGATTACCCCGTTAGTACTTATAGTGCATTATTTATTCATTTAGATTGTTTCATAACTTTGAATGCTCAATTCTAAAATTTACACATTGTTTACCCATTCCTTTGCCCAATATTAAATGTGACAAGTGCTTTCGAGCTTCTTGTCTCTCGAGTGATGGAGACTATGCTGTTTTTACTGCTCACTGGTTCGTCTGAGATTTCATTCCACCAAGTACTACGGTCATACTCAAGATCATCTGCTAATGCATTGGCTTCTAATATGCATTTCTTACTGAAGTCTAGTGCATTACTGAAATCTCTGGGTAACATTTCAAAGAACTCGTTGAAAAAGCGGAAGTGGATTTTAGTTTCTTTTCCAACGGTTTCGACATGTAGCGTAGATAAAAATTCCATGGTAAGAAGGTGCGAACCTGGTTCGGTGATGTTGGCGAAATGCGACCATCCCGCAGACGTGAATGTGTGGTTCATGTCCTGGCAGAGTCCCGTCATCATAAGGAATTCTATATCAAACCGCTTGGCGTGGCCGTACGACTGCCTCTTCAACAGCTCGAGGGCGTCCCGCTCATAATCAGTCCGGACAACGATCTGATCGACTGAAGTCAGAACTCTGATTTTGAGACGGGGCCTCGGGACTGCTGGAGAGGTAGAGGCTTCCTCCTCTTCTTCCTGGGATCATGACGGTCGGTGAACAGAGTCCACCGACATGTCATCCCGGGAGCCTGATGACGCTCGCAAACTCCGGGATCGGGATGACGAGCCTAGCTTCTTCACCTTGCCTTGATATTCCCCCAAAGCGACATGATTCCTGCAAAAGATTAGTGCAAAGAATACGCAGGGAAAATAATCGGAGGGGTCAGTGGTTAGTCGTTCTTGTGGGGATCAATCCACCACAATCGTTCTTCGTTCAGAGCTTGTTTATTCAACGGGACATATTTTTGTAGTTTTCATTTTTAGGAGAGAGTTACTACTAATTTTATTGCATTAGTGTTGAGCTAATCTCAGCACTACTACTATTCTGTGTGGGGCTAGCACTTGAGTTTCTTAACTTAATTAACTCCTAAGAGCTTCGTTAGGCAAGAAAACACAGAGAGAGGAAGAGAGAAAGTGTGCTCAGGAGAGTGACCTGCGTACTCAGAGCGACAGTGCGACGAACGACGATGACACAGTGGCTTTTATAGAGGCGCGCAGGGGCCAGGCCGGCCGGCCTGTGGATTGCCGGGCGGCACCTCCCGCGGTCTCCATTCCTCCCTGTCGATGCCTAGGTGCTAGACCTGCAGGTGCTCATGCTCCGGTTGGTGACGACACGATGGGAGCGGTGGAGAGGCGCCGGGCAGCCATGATGAGGCCGGCCGGCCTGCCCCCCCTCCCCCTCCGCACGATGAGTGTGGCCACTTTCCTTTGCTCCCTGGGCACTCAAAGTCTCAGATTCCTGCTGCCCCCTGATCAAGTGAGAGAGAGTAGGGCCGGCCGGCCTAGGTGGGCCGGTCGGCCTACAATTCAGCTTTTTTTTATATGCAAAGATAACTGATGCAAAGCAAAATTTAAATTTTCGTTTGGAATTGTAGACATGCCATGACTTTGAAAAATAAAGATTATGCAAGAAATATTTAAACTATCCTAAATGCAAATGCAAGAATGGATACGTACCATGGTTCTCATGGCGATAGCTCGGGTTTTGAGTCCGGAGCGGGACTCTCCATACCTCGGGTTCTGTTGTCATCGCCAGATGGAGTTCTAGACGAAGACACTTTTCTCCGCCATTCCTTCTTGGTGGCGGGTTTTGTTTTGATCGCTTTCGCCTCTGATTCCTCAAATTCTCTGCGAAGGATTTGTTGTCTTGCGTTCCTGTAGTTATGCCCTCTGATCTCCCTATCGATTCTTAGTCGTTCCAAGAGCTCGGCAAGGATATCGATTGTGGGTGTTGATGGCTTCTCCTGATCTTTCTCGGATTTCTTCTGGTTGAATGTCTTGACCTGGGAACACTGTTCGACCTTCGGTCGGAAGGTGAACCTCTCTGTCTGCCCATTGATATTGAGCTGAATTTCTCCGGCTCCAACATCAATGTGTGCGTTTGCAGTACTCAAGAACGGCCTTTCCAGAATGAGGGGCATCTTGGCATCAACTTCCATGTCGAGGATGACGAAATCAACGGGAATAAAGAAGTTCCAGGTTTTAACCAGGACGTTCTCTGCAACTCTCGCTGGGTATCGGACCGTTTGGTCCGCTAGCTGCAAGCACATGGCAGTAGGGGCAAGCTCATGATAATTTAGTTTATCGTAAACTACTTTAGGCATGACGTAGACACTTGCTCCCAGTTTGCAAAGAGCGTGTGAGAAATGTTGACTCCCGATTGAACATGTGATTGTGGGGCATCCTAGATCTTTCTTCTTCTCCAGGAGAGGATCGAGTATAGCTGCGCTACACTCCTCTGTGAGTTGCACGACCCTGGTGGTGGGCATGCTTCTCTTGTTAGCAAGTATATCTTTGATATACTTGGTGTAGGTTGGGACCTACATAGTGTCAAGAAGCGGTATATTGACATACGACTTCCTTATTACCTCGATGAACTTGCCGAATTGCTCGTTGGCCACCGGCTTCCTTATCTGTTCCGGAAACGGTAAGGCAGTAGTGTCATGAAACTCCGTGAAGTTCTAGGGGGTTCCACATTTCCTCCTAAGTAGCAGTTGTGTTGGACTCTTCTGCCTCCTCCTGTTCTTCGTCTGCAGCAGAGGTATTGCTGGCAGGTACGGCTTTCCGCCGAGATCCTGCATCTTAAGGGTATGGTGGTTCTTGCGTGGACTTAGCTGTCCGCATAGTCACCGCACTAACACTTTCCTTGGGAGGAACTTCCTGTTGCCCAGGAAGTTTTCCCGAGTTATTGTTAGGACATGATGAGGCTAGTTGAGCAATCTGAGTTTCGATCATTTTATTGAAGCTCAACTGGTTTTTAATAACTGAATTTATGCCCTCTAGTTGCCCGGCCAAAGATTCCAAAATTTCGTCATTAGCAAGAAATTTCTTACTAATGTTATCATTGATTTGCTTCTGGCCATAAACTAAGTCCTTTAAAGTAGGTTGAAAATTGTTATTAAAGTTCATACCTTGCTGCTGACCGAAAGGGAGGTTGGGTTTGGAATTCCAATCCTACTGAGGACGGAAGCCAGAGTTGTTGGAGTTATTTGCTCCAACGAAGTGAACTTCCTGCTGAGTGATCGGGCAAGAATTGCCCGTGTATCCAGTTTCTCCACAAGTTTCGCATGTCATGCAAGAATCCGTAACTTGGTTGGCCTCCTAGTGCGGAGACTCCAGTCTCTTCATGAGAAGGTCCATCTTGGCAGCAAGCACATCGATACTATCGATATGGTGGATTCCCTTACGGGGTTGTTGCTGTCTTTCACCTTTCCAACTCTGGTTGGAAGCAATCTTCTCTACCAGCGCTTTCGCTGCATTGACGCTGAGCGAAAGGAAGGAACCACCTGATGCTACATCGATGTGGTTCTGGGCCGGTGTGTTCAGGTCATTGAAGAAACTCTGAATGATCAGCCATTCCTCCATGCCGTGATGGGGGCATGCTGCGATGTATTTCTGGAATCTCTCCCAAGTTTTCGGAATGGTTTCATTCGGAAGTTGTTGAAATCTAGAGATCTTACCTCGGAGAGCATTGGTTTTGCCCACCGGGAAATATTTCATCAGGAATGCATTGGAGCAAGCTTCCCATGTGGTGAAGTCTGCCTTGTGGTGTAAAACCACGTCTTCGCCTTGCCTAGCAAGGTGAACGGGAACAGTCGAAGACAGACGTTATCCATCGTGGTACCTCTGGGGTTGATGGTGCTGCTCACTTCCAATAAGTTTTGAAGGGGAGCCTTGGCATCCTCTGATGCCTTGCCACAAAATGGACTCGCTTGAACTGTGACACCCTAGGTGTCTGCACAATAGAATTATATTGATTTTAAGCATCATATGTTTATTTTGCTTGAAAAAGAATCTTATTGTAAAAATAAAAGGTTATTTGTGTAAATATGATTTTATGCAAGGTCCTTTCTATAGTTTAATTTGAGTAGGGAGAGCAAATATTGCTTTTGTGGAGGGTTCATTTGTAAAATTCAGTGTAATCATTGTTTGGCAGAAAATTTTGCTTTTTAGTTTGAAATTAAACTGAATTTGCAATGGAAAAGACAAAAGTCCATTAAATTCAAAATCCTTCCTTTGTTTTCAAAATAACTCTTTAACATTTGGTCAAATCAATTTTTGCACAACATCAAAGTTGTAGATCTTGAAAAATTGAACAACTTTCATGTCGGGCACTTTTTCATTTGAGCCCTAGTTTAAAAGTTATTGTTGTTTTACAGTAGGGTCCCTAGAATTTTCTGAAATTGCAGAAAGGTCCACTCCTTCTTCCTCCTGCCTCCCTCTCTGCTTCACCGCCGCCCGCCCGCCGCTCAGGGCCGGTCCCGGCTACCTCCTGCTCTCCGTGGCACCCACATGTCGCGCCCCAGCCCTTCACCGCTCATTTCCCCTCGCTCTGGAGCCCCCTCCCTTCGCCACGCCACCCCGGCCATCCGCGCGGCCGCCACATCGCCGTCGCTGTGG
Source organism: Panicum virgatum (assembly GCF_016808335.1). Lineage (NCBI taxonomy): Eukaryota > Viridiplantae > Streptophyta > Magnoliopsida > Poales > Poaceae > Panicum > Panicum virgatum. Next base: position 36,308,628 of record NC_053147.1, on the reverse strand, counting down.
CCAGCACAGCGCAATGCCCCGGACCCCCAACTCGTGCACGCCTCAGCACCCAGAGCACCCCCGCAACACATTCCCCTCACTCCTTCGCCGCTTCCCCGCTCCGAACCCCCAGAACGCCATCGCCGCCCACCTGCACGCCGGCGAGCTCGACGCCGCCGTGAACCCGCCATTCCCGACCCGCTCCGCCCGCGCTGACCCCACTATCAGCTCCGCCTCGACCTCGTGCAACTCGCAGACCCCTCCTCCTCGCCCAATCCCAACCGGAGCAACCTCGCCGTCGATTCCGTGCGACCGACCGCCGCTGCTCGCCGTCGACGACCCCCTTCCAACTGCCTCCTCCGCGACCCAACCCCACCAACAGGTAGCGCTTGGCACCCTGAACCTCCCCAGCCCCTTCATCCTCGCCGCCGGCGATTGCCGTCGCCGGATTCGGCCGGTCAAACACCCGCCCCCTTCTCTGACTCCGGCCAGGGACCCCATTGCAAGCTTTCTTTTCTTTCTAGGGGCCTATTAGCAAGTTTCCAGCTCTTTTCTTTTTGTTTCTAGAATTCAAATCAGTGAACTTTGAAAATGTCTATAAATTCATATAAAAATCAAAAAATACAAACCCAAATGTTTTGGAATCTTTGTTATAAGAACTACAAGTTTTGTTACATGCACATCTTCATTTTTGTTCTGTATTTTAATTCAAGAAATAGAATAGAAATAGTAGGCTTTATTTATTCTAGGAGTTATAGCTAGTAAATTCATGTGATTTTTTGCTAGATTATGTCTTTTAGTGTTGTTAGCATCTAGTAAAAATTTGAAACCTTTTTGAGATAATTAGCTAGGTCAAAGTTTCAAGATTCTTAAATCTACTAGTTTTGCTAATTTATTTGTACTGTTAGAAAGAATCAAGTTCTGTGTGTGAAACTTTTTCCATGATCATAGGTTACTACAGTCTTGCTGTTAGCCAAGTTTTGGAAATTTTAGATCTGTTTAATTATTTATTTGATTTAATGCTTGTTAAATAGGCTTTAATTGTGATAAATAGTTTCCTTGCTTAGAAAATTCTGAGAATTTTCGTAGAACTCTATATTGGTCATATGTTCATGTCTGCAAAATTTAGGGTCCATAATCTCTATAGAACTTTCTGTATTAATTAGTTTTGCAATGTGTGGTTTATTTTTGTCTAATTTATTACTTCAGTTTTATCCCTATATAAATTGTGAAAAATTTATGCGGTGTTTATAATCATGTGAAGCCTGTTGTGAAAAATTTTGAGCTTCATAAGTGTTGTAGTTTGTTCTGTAGAATTTGATCTTGCTATAGGTGTAGTGTGAATAACTGTTTTATTCTGATTAATTGGTGGCATGAAATGGAATGAATTTTACAGGTAGATTACTCTATGTACATCCTGTTTGAAGTAATTTTTGCTGAATTTAAATACTGTTTGTGTACTGAGTTACTCATATCTTTGCAAATCATGTTTGACATGTTATATAAACTATTTGAAACTTACTTTGTGAGTTTAATTAAATTGTCTTGTGATGTTAACCATGTTGTTTTGTGTAGCCATAGATGTTAAATAACTACTCTATAAAGATTGTCCATATGCTTAGTTATGTTTGTTATCTTTTAAATTGCAACTTTATCGTGAAGTGTGTTTGTGTAATACTGTTCTTGCATCACATATAGATACGATTGCTCTAGCGGACGGGACATACGAGCTGATCCCGGAGTCTGAAGAAGGTGATCAAGAAGCTCAGCTGAACGCTGCTGTACTGACTGAAGACCCGGACCAAAGTTCGGAAGAGCCCAAGGCTAATCTAGTTAGCGGCTATCGCGAAGGCAAGCCCCGGACATAACCCATATTTCAAATCATTACAATTTATCGTTATTACTTACTTGTGCATTTACAGTTCTTAGGATTTGAATTGAAACCCTAGATGCATGATCCTAGGAACCTATGTACTGAACACTAGACCTGAGTTCGAATAATTACTAAGCTTATAGGACCGGTAAAAGTCGAGTGATTGCCTGTCACTCGCGAGCTCTATAGGAATTGCTTGTTTACTTTCTGCGTTCAATATAAGGACGACGGACGGGTTCGTGTTCGATATCATGACCTTGTGTGAGACCCCATCTGTGTGGATGAACTTGCTAAGGTCGTGGTGTGTGGCTGCGGTGGTTAAGTTTTTGAACGTACTAGCCACATGCCGTAGATATGGTACGCGGTAAGCCTAGTAGCCGATTGGACTGGGGAGTGGATATACCTTTCACTCTCACTTAGAGATAGGTTTTTATTTATGTTTATGTTGCGCAACACCGTGGCTACTGGGACGAGGTTGGTGCCCTGTAGTCGGGGAGAGTGACCCTATCCACAAGCCGGAAAGAAAGGTCAACGGTTGTTTGGGAACGACCCGACGGTGTTCCAAACTTGTGCGTTAGGTCTGCCTGGCCAGGTTAACAAATTTCGATTCAAATCGTCCGCTTCTCACGGTTTGGGACTGCTTGATCCCTTTGCCACACAGAGTAATAAGAGCAACATTACTATGATCAATCTTGATGTTTGCTTAAAGTTCTACCATGGTTGAATAGGATTATTTGCTTACATAGAATGGTTAATCAACTAGAATATGGAAAGCTAAAATGTGAAGTAAGGACCTACTCTTTATTGCTTTTCAGCAAAAGGAAAACCAGAGCCTCACAAAACCCTGCATAGTCTAGTTAGGTGGGCTATGTATACCCGTTGACGGTTAAGTCTTGCTGAGTATTAGAATACTCAGCCTTGCTGTTGAAACCTTTTTCAGGTATGAGTTTTGAGGACCAGATCGCTAGTCTGTCTTGGCCCTGCCCTTTGCCTCCTGGCTGGTCCGTAGAATGGGATCCATCTTCGACCGGCAATGACCCTGACAAGTGATACCTTGCTTGGGCTAGCTTGGTACCCTTTTGTGATGTTTTGTAGCCGTCGTGTTTTCTTTCTGCTGCTTAAACTCTGAACGTTAAACTTATGACTTGTATAACTGTTTTACTAAGTTTGGATCTGTAATAAGTACTTTGAAACATGTTGTAATCACTACTATGCTTGTGTTGTAAAATATGTGGTTGAAATATCTCTGGACTCGCCCTCGTGCGGGGTATGCTTGTTCGATTCAAGAACCGGTGGTTGTATCGGGACGTTACCCGACAGACCAAGAATTGTTCTGTTTGAAGTGCGTTTGTGTCGGTATTGCCTTTATGGTGATGGCCAGTGCACTTGAGCCGGGATAATTCAGGTGGTTCTGCCACAGCTGGTATCAGAGCTACAAGTGTACACCAGAGGTGTTGGAACCTTAAAAATCGATTTCCGTATAAAATTTGACCAACAAGGTATTTCTAAAAACTACGTTGGTTTCGTTAAGGGTTATGCATAGAACGTAAAGTCCTGGGGAATTTACGGGAGTTACTAGGTGGCTATCTATGTATGGCTTATTATATCTGACTTCCAGCACTTTATATTTTTGTCAAACCATACTCACAAGCAACCCTTAATTTCTGTAACGACGCATCTATGCTAAGGTAAGAATGTAAGGATCCTCAATCAGCTGAGAGAGTCTGACCTTCCCGTCGGTGATGCGAGCTGAACGCTGCCCTCAAGTAGTGGCTTACTTGAGGTACTCCCAATATATCAACTATTAGTTGACTATATTGGAAGTAAAATGTACTCAATCAGCTGAGGGAGTCTGACCTTCCCGTCGGCAATGCGCCGAACGCTGCGCTCAAGCAGTGGCCTACTTGAGCTACTGCTAATATACCGACCCTCGGTCGATTATATTGGGAGTAAAGGAATTTGTGAATACGCTATCTCAGTGGCGTATGTTAACGTTGGCCATACTGCGGAAAGTGTATGGCTGTCGCTTCTATAGTGAGCGGTAATGTATGGGAACACTTTCATGAGTGCTGGCATGAAAGGTTCAATGCATATAGATATATATACATATATATATATATACATATATATATATGTACATATATATATATATATATGTATATATATATGTTCTGTCAATCTTCTGCAGGTACATTAACAGCGATTCGATAAGTTAAGAACAGTTAGAATTTCTCTACTAGATATAATAGGGAGAGACGTATTTATGTTATGCCACCGTACTAACCGCGTAAGCCCAACAATAGTTGGCAAGTATTTATCTTGAGAGGGCGAATAGGTCGTGCATGCATAGTGTGAATATATTTGATTTGCTTCCTAGAATTTGAAATTTTTTCATGAGTCTTTTTAAGGGATTTCTAGTGTGGATCTTCATGGATATGTATTAGTATGCGTAAAACATAAGTTGAGTTTGAACTTGATATTAGGATCATGTTTGTTGAAACATTTAGATTTCCTTGGATGAAAAGATGGATTTGAGTCATGCCTTCATCCTTAGCCCCATCTTGATGTTCTAATGATCTTTTCGTTCCAAAGAGTCTCAAATGATGAACTAGTACCAATTGTGGTTGTTTACCTCCTGAGTTTGTGAAATCGTATAATCTTTTGAATCAGAATCACATTTTTCCGCAGTCTTCTTAAAATCTTTATTTGAGAAGTCTTGAGATAAGCGTATAACTCACATTTGAATCTTTTTGATTCAGATGGCAAACTGTCACAATGTCTTTTGGGATGAGGATGGATGTGCTCATACTGATTGCCTATACTGGGAGGGCTTTCCGAGGATTTTGTGGGATACGCCCCGTATTTTCCACTACCCAGACCCACCCCGGTACAAGGGATGACAGTTTTCTGAGGATGGAGTTCAGAAGAGCAGAGTCACAATGACCATTCCTCAGCACCCCAGCTTGGAGTGGCCACCTATTGAGATTGAGGTGGTTGGATATCATCTTGTGGACGCTTTTGAGACAACAGCTCTCAAAGCTATCACTACCTTCTGTGAGCATCATCCCGATGAAGTAGCCGCTTATCCTATTGGCTTGTTTCCGGCAGTCAGTGCTAGCAACGCAGAGTGGCTCTTCAGGACCACCCACTTTGGACACTTAGTTGGAGATGTAGCTGAGGAGACTATCTAGGCGGTGATTAGGTATTTGAATGCCCAGTCCCACTATCAGATCCTTCAGCAGAGGCACATGGATCAGGTGATGGACTTGGCCCAGACTTTTCAACGAGGTCTTAGTTTGAGAGACACTCAGATTCAAGGGCTTAATGAGGTTGTTGCTGGGAGAGATCACGCAATTGCACAGTTTGAGCTTCAGGTTTTGGAGCATGGTGCTAAGATAATGCAGCGCAACACGGTGATTGGTTTTCTTCAGGAGTAGGTTCATGAGCTCCAAGTGGATCTGGATGATGCTACGACCCATATTGGTATGCTCCATGAGCAGCCAATACCCCCAGTTGTTCTAGCCGAGCCTGCAGCAGCAGAAGAAGACCCAGAGGAGATTGAGGGAGTTTCTGAGATAGATTCTGAGCACGCGCTTTCCGAGCCTAACCCTCAACCGGACGACTCTTCCTCCGGCAGTGCTTCCTCTGTGGGCAACCTCAACGACTTCTAGGCACCTTAGGCTTGTCCTAGCTAGCATGTGATTTTCCTGTTGTAGTATATGTAAATAGGGAAGGAAATGTTGTAAAATAGCCCTAGGAAGGAGTACCACTTGTTGTAGCATATGTGGTAAGGAAGCATGATGCTAGGCTTGTACTATAAAGACTACCTTGGATGTAATATAAATAATGGATACCAATTTGGAAATCTTGATCTTTCTGCTTGCCAAATTTTTATCTCTTCATCAGTGCATTTCTAGGCTATTTGATGCATATCGAAATGAAAGAGTATGAAGTCATCTAACAGCTGACCAATTCTGAGTTATATTGGTTGAGCAAATATGTGTTATGCATATTGTGTTACACCGCATCTTGTTAAACTCTGCTGATTTTGATTTGATATCCAATGTATGATAATTGCACATACCATTGATTTTGGGAGCAAGAAAAATGTATCTCATGGATGTCTTCCATAATTAAGTTGGGAAGCAATTTGATAAAAACAGATTTGATCTTGTTGAATTTAGAAGGCATGTATGTTATTCTGGGCATGGATTGGATGACTAGACATAAAGTACTATTAGATATCTCTTCCCGAGCTATCGAGATAGATTCACCATATCAAGGGGCCACCATACTCTATCTACCACAACGAGAGTGCTTCAACTCTTGTGCCTATGCCATAAAAGAAGTTAAGATTGAAGATATTCCTGTTGTGTGTGAGTATGCGGATGTATTTCTAGATGATTTACCTAGAATGCCCCCTGATAGAGATATCGAGTTCGTTATCGAGCTTCAACCCGGTACCGCCCCTATTTCTAAGAGATCATACCGAATGCCTCCAAATGAGTTGGCAGAATTGAAAATCCAACTTCAAGACCTTCTTGACAAGGGTTTTATACATCCAAGTGTGTCACCATGGGGATGTCCAGCCCTGTTTGTGAAGAAGAAGGACAACAGTTTGAGGCTATGTGTTGATTATCGACCACTCAATGCGGTTGTTATTAAAAAAAAGTATCCTCTTCCCCGCATTAATATCCTATTTGATCAGTTAGCTGGAGCTAAGGTTTTCTCTAAGATCTATCTTCGTTCTGGCTACCATCAAATAAAGATCAAGCCTTGTGATATTCCGAAAACAACTTTCTCGACCAGATATGGACTCTTTGAGTATCTGGTTATGTCTTTTGGTCTTACCAATGCCCCGGCATATTTTATGTACCTGATGAATTTAGTTTTCATGCCGGAGCTTGATAAATTTGTTGTGGTGTTCATCGATGACATTTTGATCTACTCCAAGAATGAAGAATATCATGCTCAGCATATACGCATCGTTCTTCGACGATTACGAGATCATCACCTTTATGCCAAATTCTCCAAATGTGAATTTTGGCTGGATAGTGTGAAATTTTTAGGTCATAGTATCTCCATTGAAGGTATATCAGTTGATCCAACTAAAGTGCGAGAAGTGATGGATTGGGAACCTCCTACTTCGGTCCATCAGATTCGCAGTTTTCTCGGTTTAGCTTGATACTATCGTCGATTCATTCCTGATTTCTCCAGAATAGCCAAACCTATGACGGAGTTATTAAAGAAAGGAGTGAACTTTGTTAGGGATGATAAATGTGAAGAAGCTTTTCAAACTCTCAAAGCACGATTAACTATTGCTCCAGTGTTGGCTACACCGGACAGTACCAAACCTTTTGATGTCTATTGTGATGCTTCTGATACGGGACTTGGTTGTGTACTTATGCAAGACAACCGGGTGATCGCGTATGCATCAAGAGCTCTCTGGAATCATGAGAAGAACTATCCAACACATGATCTGGAGTTAGCAGCTGTCATTGATGCTCTTAAGCTCTGGAGACATCATCTTATGGGAACTCATTGTAACATTTACACTGACCATAAGAGTCTCAAGTATATCTTCACCCAAGCTGATCTCAACATGAGATAGAGACGCTGGCTAGAGTTGATAAAGGATTATGATCTAGAAGTGCGCTATCATCCAGGAAAGGCTAATGTGGTTGCGGATGCACTCAGCCGCAAGTCACAATGACATTGTCTATTGGTAGAGCCATTCAACGAAACTCTATGCTAGGAAATGATGAAACTAAATTTAGAAATGATACCTCAAGGAAGTCTGAACCATATAGCTGTCGAGCCTACACTTCATGATAGCATCATCATGGCACAATTACATGATGAAGGTATCAAAATTATCAAGGAAAAGTTATCCCAAGGAGAAGCAAAGTACAAGTGTTTCCGAGTGGATCATAAAGGAGTATTATGGTTTGAATTTTGTCTTGTTGTACCCAAGAATCACCAGCTTAGAAAACAAATCCTTAATGAGGCACATCTCTCGAAGTTTTCTATTCATCCCGGTAGTACCAAGATGTACCAGGATCTTAAACAGAATTTCTGGTGGACTCGAATGAAAAGAGAGATCGCCAAATATGTTTCTGAGTGTGATGTCTATCAAAGAGTTAAGGTTAGTCACTTGAAAGTAGCTGGTACTCTCCAACCTTTACCCATTCCATCCTGTAAATGGGAGGACCTCAGTATGGATTTTATTGTTGGTTTACCCAATACTTCACAGAAACATGATTCTATTTGGGTAATCGTTGATAGACTCACCAAGACAGCTCATTTTATTCCTGTGAATACAACTTATCCTGCCAAGAAGTATGTAGAGATCTATCTTGACCAAATTGTTTGTCTACATGGAGTTCCAAAGACGATCATTTCTGATCGTGGGGCGCAATTCATTGCACGTTTCTGGGAGCAATTGCAAGAATCCCTTGGAACCAAATTGATTCGTAGTTCAGCCTATCATCCACAAATAGATGGGCAAACCGAAACAATCAATCAAATCCTTGAAGACATGTTGAGGGCATGTGCTATTCAATATGGCAAGAGCTGGGATAAGTGCCTAGCACTGGTAGAGTTCTCATATAATAACAGTTATCAATCCAGCTTGCAAATGGCACCATTTGAATCGTTATACGGTTGAAGGTGTCGAACTCCTTTGAGTTGGTCACAAGCTGGAGAACGCAAAATATTTGGGCCAGATCTAGTTACTGAGTCAGAAGAGAAAGTCAGAGTTATCCAGGCTAATCTTAAAGTAGCCCAATCAAGACAGAAAAGTTATGCCGACAAAAGAAGAGACCCTTTACAGTTCAAGGTAGGGGATTTCGTATATCTGCGAGCATCTCCTACTAAAGGTGTTCAACATTTCGGCGTAAAAGGGAAATTGGCACCCCGATACACCGGACCATTTGAAATCATCGAAACTTGTGGACCAGTTGCTTACCGAATTCGTCTTCCTTCTCAGTTGGCCGCCATTCATGATGTCTTTCATGAATCTCAACTCAAGAAGTGCATCAAAGTGCCCACTGAGATTCTTGAACCACAAGATATCGAGATTGAACCCGATTTATCTTACGCTAAGAAGTACTAGAAGGAAGAAAGTTAAAATGTACAAAATCCAGTGGAATCATCATACTGACGAAGAAGCCACTTGGGAGACTGAAAAATTTCTCCAAAGAAACTTTCCCGACTTTCTTAGAACAAATTCAGGTATCAAACATTTCTATTCCTTTTCTTCCTGTAATCTCGGGGCGAGATTCCTTTTAGGTGGGAAGATTGTGACACCCTAGGTGTCTGCACAGTAGAATTGTATTGATTTTATGCATCATATGTTTATTTTGCTTGAAAAAGGATCTTATTGTAAAAATAAAAGGTTATATGTGTAAATATGATTTTATGCAAGGTCCTTTCTATAGTTTAATTTGAGTAGGGAGAGAAAATATTTCTTTTGTGGAGGGTTTATTTGTAAAATTCAGTGTAATCATTGCTTGGGAGAAAATTTTGCACTTTAGTTTGAAATTAAACTGAATTTGCAATGGAAAAGACAAAAGTCCATTAAATTCAAAATCCTTCCTTTGTTTTCAAAATAACTCTTTAACCTTTGGTCAAATCAATTTTTGCACAACATCAAAGTTGTAGATCTTGAAAAATTGAACAACTTTTATGTTGGGCACTTTTTCATTTGAGCCCTATTTTAAAAGTTATTGTTGTTTTACAGTAGGGTCCCTAGAATTTTCTGAAATTGCAAAAAGGTCCACCCCTTCTTCTTCCTGCTGCCTCCCTCTCTGCTTCACCGCCGCCAGCAGTCAGCACCGCCCGCCCCGCCACTCAGGGCCGGTCCCGGCCACCTCCCGCTCTCCGTGGCACCCACGCGTCGCGCCCCAGCCCTTCACCGCTCATTTCCCCTCGCTCTGGAGCCCCCTCCCTTCGCCACGCCACCCCGGTCATCCGCGCGGCCGCCACCTCGCCGTCACCGTGGCCAGCACAGCGCAATGCCCCGGACCCCCAACTCGCACGCGCCTCAGCACCTAGAGCACCCCCGCAACACATTCCCCTCACTCCTTCGCCGCTTCCCCGCTCCGAACCTCCAGAACGCCATCGCCGCCCACCTGCACGCCGGCGAGCTCGACGCCGCCGTGAACCCGCCATTCCCGACCCGCTCCGCCCCTTCATCGTCGCCGCCGGTGATCGCCGTCGCCGGATTCGGCCGGTCAAACACCCGCCCCCTTCTCTGACTCCGGCCAGGGATCCCATTGCAAGCTTTCTTTTCTTTCTAGGGGCCTATTAGCAAGTTTCCAGCTCTTTTCTTTTTGTTTCTAGAATTCAAATTAGTGAACTTTGAAAATGTCTAGAACTTCGTAGTAAAATCAGAAAAATACAAACCCAAATGTTTTGGAATCCTTGTTACAAGAACTACAAGTTTTGTTAGATTTACATCTTCATTTTTTGTCTTTATTTTAATCCACGAAATTGAATATAAATAGTAGACTTTATTTATTCTAGGATTTCTAGCCAGTAACTTCATTTGATTTTTGGCTACCTTATGTCTTGCAGTGTTGTTAGCATCTACTAAAAATTTGAAATTTTTTTGACATCATTAGCTAGGTCAAAGTTTCAAGATTCTTAAATCTACTAGTTTTGCTAATTTATTTGTACTATTAGAAAGAATCAAGTTCTGTATGTGAAACTTTTTCCATGATCATAGGTTGCTACAGTCTTGCTGTTACCCAAGTTTGGGAAATTGTAGAGCTGTTTAACTATTTTTTTGATTTAATGCTTGTTAAATAGGATTTAATTGTGATAAATAGTTTTCTTGCTTAGAAAATTCTGAGCATTTTCGTAGAACTCTATTTTGGTCATATGTTCATGTCTGCAAAATTTGGGATCCATAATCTCTATAGAACTTTCTGTATTAATTAATTTTGCCATATGTGGTTTATTTTTGTCTAATTTATTACTTCAGTTTTATGGCTAGATAAATTCTGAAAACTTTATGAGGTGTTTATAATCATGTGAAGCCTGTTGTGAAAAATTTTGAGCTTCATAAGTTCTGTAGTTTGTTCTGTAGAATTTTATCTTGCTCTAGGTGTAGTGTGAATAACTGTTTTATTCTGATTAATTGGTGGCATGAAATGGAATGAATTTTACAGGTAGATTACTCTATGTACATCCTGTTTGAAGTAATTTTTGCTGAATTTAAATACTGTTTGTGTACTGAGTTACTCATTTCTTTGCAAATCATGTTTGACATGTTATATAAACTATTTGAAACTTACTTTGTGAGTTTAATCAAATTGTCTTGTGATGTTAACCATGTTGTTTTGTGTAGTCATAGATGTTAAATAACTACTCTATAAATGATTGTCCATATGCTTAGTTATGTTTGTTATCTTTTAAATTGCAACTTTATCGTGAAGTGTGTTTGTGTAATACTATTCTTGCATCACATATAGATACGACTGCTCTAGCGGACGGGACATACGAGCTGATCCCGGAGTCCGAAGAAGGTGATCAAGAAACCCAGCTGAACGCTGCTGTACTGACTGAAGACCCGGACCAAAGTTCGGAAGAGCCCAAGGCTAATCTAGTTAGCGGCTATCGCGAAGGCAAGCCCAGGACATAACCCATATTTCAAATCATTACAATTTATCGTTATTACTTACTTGTGCATTTACAGTTCTTAGGATTTGAATTGAAACCCTAGATGCATGATCCTAGAAATCTATGTACTGAACACTAGACCTGAGTTCGAATAATTGCTAAGCTTATAGGACCAGTAAAAGTCGAGTGATTGCCTGTCACTCGCGAGCCCTATAGAAATTGCTTGTTTACTTTCTGCTTTCAATATAAGGACGACGGACGGGTTCGTGTTCGATATCATGACCTTGTGTGAGACCCCGTTTGTGTTGATGAACTTGCTAAGGTCGCGGTGTGTGGTAGCGGTGGTTAAGTTTTTGAACGTCCTAGCCACATGCCGTAAATATGGTACGCGGTAAGCCTAGTAGCCGATTGGACTGGGGAGTGAATATACCTTTCACTCTCTCTTAGAGATTGGTTTTTATTTATGTTTATGTTGCGCAACACCGCGGCTACAGGGACGAGGTTGGTGCCCTGTAGTCGGGGAGAGTGACCCTATCCACAAGCTGGAAAGAAAGGCCAACGGTTGTTTGGGAATGACCCGACGGTGTTCCAAACTTGTGTGTTAGGTCTGCCTGGCCAGGTTAACAAATTTCATTTCAAATCGTCCGCTTCTCACGGTTTGGGACTGCTTGATCCCTTTGCCACACAGAGTAATAAGAGCAACATTACTATGATCAATCTTGATGTTTGCTTAAAGTTCTACCATGGTTGAATAGGATTAGTTGCTTACATAGAATGGTTAATCAACTAGAATATGGAAAGCTAAAATGTGAAGTAAGGACCTACTCTTTATTGCTTTTCAGCAAAAGGAAAAACAGAGCCTCACAAAACCCTATATATTCTAGTTAGGTGGGCTATGTATATCCGTTGACGGTTAAATCTTGCTGAGTATTAGAATACTCAGCCTTGATGTTGAAACCTTTTTCAGGTATGAGTTTTGAAGACTAGATCGCTAGTCTGTCTTGGCCCTGCCCTTTGCCTCCTGGCTAGTCCGTAGAATGGGATCCGTCTTCGACCGGCAATGACCCTGACGAGTGATACCTTGTTTGGGCTAGATTGGTACCCTTTTGCGACGTGTTGCAGCCGTCGTGTTTTCTTTCTGCTGCTTAAACTCTGAACGTTAAACTTATGACTTGTATAACTGTTTTACTAAGTTTGGATCTGTAATAAGTACTTTAAAACATGTTGTAATCGTTACTATGCTTGTGTTGTAAAATATGTGGTTGTAATATCTCTGGACTCGCCTTCGTGTGGGGTATGCTTGTTCGATCTGAGAACCAGTGGTTGTATCGGGACGTTACCCAACAGACCAAGAATAGTAACATTTGAAGTGCGTTTGTATCGGTGTTGCCTTTATGGTGATGGCCAGCGCACTTGAGCCGGGATAATTCAGGTGGTTCTGCCACATGAACCATGTTTATCAGTCCTAATTTGAGCTCAAAGCCATCATTGCCTTGGTCATTGTTCAGTCCAGTAGGGATGTGGCTGCTGGACGGGGCCGAATACTGTCTGAGAGTCTTGGCCATGGGTGGTGCTGAGACTGACAAACGAGGATTCCAAGTAGGTTTCTTCTGGGGTGGGATGACGCGGCGTCTCACAATTCGCCCAATTCTCTGAGGATTCGGATCAAAGTTGGATGGTAGATCAAAACCGGTCATGCACTGCTCTGCATCGAATAAACGAGAGAGAGAGCAATGGTAAGCCCGCTAAAACTAGCGGTTATAAAACAGTAAGGTTTTCCACTCAATTATACGATAACTTTAGCCAATTGCTTCCCCGGCAACGGCGCCAAAAATGCTTGTTGGTGTCTCTTATGCTCAATCGGAATAGGTATTCTGCATGCGCACAGAATTCACTGGTGTAGCACTTCACCTTGGAGTATTCCAGGGTATCGTGAAATCCTCAGGGAAGCACTATGGTAAAGTGTATCGTAAACTATAGTGACAACCTTTACTGAGTTTATCGACCGACTAATTCAGCAGGGGTAAGCCAGATAATTAATGAGGTAAATGGCCAGTCTATGACCGCACGACACACAGGAGATTCTATACCTTAGAGAGGTAGCAGCTGGGAGGACAACGAACGAGAAAGGACTCCTAAAACACTTTTAAACTACTGAGCTAGCCTCACTAGAACTAATCTAAGCTTCTATCTTGATGTTGGGACCAGGAGCTTACTTCGGCGGCCTAAGCGAAGGGCGCAGACAGGGGTGAGAAGAGGCCCAACATACTTTTGGCAATCCTACTGCTATGAAAACACCCGAATGTAGTGGACTACGAGGGACGGACAAGGCTGCCACCACTTGCCGCCTACCACTGCGGTACAGTGGGGTGGAACACACTTTCTAGCTAGCACTGAGTTAGACACCACGTCTGCTCTCGGTACTAGGATTTCTCTTGAGGCCTTCCAGAGAAATCCCCCTCAACCAAGTGAACTAACTTGAGTTGCACTAGTACGGGCGAAAAAACCCGTAAGACTAACTCCGACAAACAAGGAAGAGAACTTAAACTGAACTAGAGGTAAAACTTACTCCCGCAGACAAGTACTAGTACTTGGAAAGATAAATACTTGCAGAAAGTAAAGCTGACTCAAGTAAATAAAAAAGATAACTTATATTAAAATAGTCAAAGGAAAAGATACAAGAGCTTATACCGAGCTCCGATGACGACTCCAGATCCCCGAGACAAGCTCGACTCGACTCTAACTCCCAACTACTAACCTACTCTTGACTTGAGAAGAGAGAATTGCTCCTTTGAGTGTGTGTTTACAAGTGAGGGGGAGAGTGCTATTTATAGGCTTCCAAGGTCGGTAGAAGGCCGGTTATTCAGGTAGCGCTCGGTGCACGAAACTGTAGAGGCGGTGCTTAACTTCCACGCGAAGCCGGGAGCCGAGTCTCTGCAAAGTTGGGCCGGGCGGCCCTCCCTAGGCCGGCCGACTTAGGGGTGTGCCATTTGGCCACCGACCTTCCGTGGACGGCTCCTGATTGCTCCTGGACATCGGTTCCCTGGGTAGTTTCCTCGGATGCCTCTTTCTTGGGCTGGGTGGCCTGAGGTAGGCCGGGCGACCTGCCTCTGGGCTCCTCGGTTATATGCTTCGCCGACGTTGCACAACCACACTCCACATTGCCTCTGGAATGGGTGGTTTCCCCATTTGATGATCTTGGCACTGACATGTGGGTCTTTGGGTTGAACCTTGTGCCTTCCGGGTCCATCGACAGGATATGAGATGTTTTCCTTACTCTAGAATCTTATGAACGTGTTACATTGCTCCAGTAAACTTATTGGACCCATGTATGTGGAGGTGTCAGGCCGGTCGGCACGGAATGTGCCGGGCGGCCGGGATTTTCTCTGATTTCGACCATCTTTGGACAGTAGATTCCTGCTAGCACAACTCATCCAAAACTTGTGGAACTTATTAGAATTAAAAAAATATGCATGGAACATGGTGCAAAACTCAATTTATTTCCGAGAAGTTGTAAGGATCACCGGGGTGTCCGACCCTAGAGGGGGAGGGGTGAATAGGGTCGCTAATTCGCTTTCTAACCTAGGGCTCAAACTACTTGCATAAGATAAACCTAACACATCCTGCACATTCTAGTTATGACTAAGGTTTATCTATACTACTCTCTACTTACCCCAAAAGACTTGCAACCTATAGCCAATCCTAATCAAACTAACTAGGAAAGTAAAGGCACGCAAGATAGAGTAAATGCGTAAACGTAATACGGTAAGTAAAGTGGTAAGGGCAAGAGGGATGCAAACTCCCGAGTAGACACGATCATGTAATGTGGTTCGGCTCAAACGCCTACGTCCACGGGACACCGAGGCTCTTCCAATCACCATCTTGCACTAGGCCACCAAGGCGCACCGGCAAGCAAAGGCACGTGCCCACAAGACACCGAGTCTCGTGCACCGCCACCGTCTCTCTCAGTCACCCGGCTGAAATCCACTACGGAGCTTCTCCACCAAGGAGGGGGTCTCCTCTTCCCCCGTACAAAGTGTCGGCACCGTTCCACACCAAGTCGGAGGGTCATCGACGGAAATGCTTTGATTGCCTTGACAAGACTTCTCTTAAGCTAGCTCTCTCAAGAACTAAGCCTATACAAGTGCACAAAGCACTCTCTCAAAGCTTCGCACGAGCTAGATATGACACTAAGCATTGAGAGGATGGTTGGAGACGATGATTTGCTTGGGCAACACTTCCTTCAACCTTTTTGGTGTCCAACCATATGCAGCAACCGGCCTTGGGGGGTATATATAGCCCCCACACCCCAAAAGAGCCGTTGGGACTAATATATGTGTTGGGAAATATGGCATGAGAGGCCTTGGGGGTATATATAGCCCACACACCTTTTTGGTGTGTGGGCTATATATACCCCCAAGGTCGGTTGCTGCATATGGTTGGATGCCAAAAAGGTTGAAGGAAGTGTTGCCCAAGCAAATCATCATCTCCAACCATCCTAGCAAAGCTTAGTGTCATATCTAGCTTGTGAAAAGCTTTGAGAGAGTGCTTAGTGCACTTGTATAGGCTTAGTTCTTGAGAGAGCTAGCTTAAGAGAAGTCTTGCCCAGGCAAGCAAAGCATTTCCATCGACGACCCTCCGACTTGGTGTGGAGCGGTGCCGACACTTTGTACGGGGCAAGAGGAGACCCCCTCCTTGGTGGAGAAGCTCCATAGTGGATTTCGGCCGGGTGACCGAGAGAGACGGTGGCGGTGCACGAGACTCGGTGTCTTGTGGGCACTTGCCTTTGCTTGCTGGTGCGCCTTGGTGGCCTAGTGCAAGACGGTGATCGGAAGAGCCTCGGTGTCCCGTGAACGTAGGCGTTTGAGCCGAACCACATTACATGACCGTGTCTACTCGGGAGTTTGCATCCCTCTTGCCCTTATCACTTTACTTACCGTACTACGTTTCCGCATTTACTCTATCTTGCGTGCCTTTACTTTCCTAGTTAATTTGATTAGGATTAGCTATAAGTTGCAAGTATTTTGGGGTAAGTAGAGAGTAGTATAGATAAACCTTAGTCATAACTAGCATGTGTAGGACGTGTTAGGTTTATCTTATGCAAGTAGTTTGAGTCCTATGTTAGAAAGCGAATTAGCGACTCTATTCACCCCTTCCCCCTCTAGGGTCAGACACCATGGTGATCCTTACAGAAGTTGACGTTCAAAACGTGAGATAATGGCCGTCAACATAAAGCTATCTATATCCACATCATATTGAGTCATTCAATATGAAGGGGAATCCTATGGTGGTTCTATATAGAAACATATGAGGGGGGATTGTTTTATGCCATAGTGATTGAATCAAGATATTGGAACATATGGTCCATTATCCCTGTGCTATTTATGCGCTAATAAATATTGCAATAGTTCCCGACCGGATATTGTCTTGGCAATAATTTGCTATCTCATAACAGCGCTATACTACCTAAGATTGGTAGATTGAAGTTAAGAATATCTTTGATATCTTAAAATTACGAACTTGGTACAATCCATGATCCGATTACGTTGATATTATGATTCTAGTTATCTATAAGATCCCCAAACTTTCAGATCATTGAAATAAGTTTTACATGAATATGTAAAGACCATTTTGTAATAGTCTTTAAGTAGACATTTAATGATTAATTCTATTAATCATTCTGACATTGTATTGTACAAGGCTACACATGAATGTGTATAGCTTGACAGAATGATATATCACATACTAAACTTATGTGGTATTGATTTTATTGAATCAAAGGTTATTATCTATAAAGGTAATGCAGCTTGTGTTGTTTAGATGGAGACAAGTTATACTTAATGCAATATTTTGCATTAAGATGATTCTATTCCATAGGTTATATGGGCATATGAACATTCGCAAACTAAGTATTGTGATAATCTCGTTCAGATTTTCACAAAGTCTACCATATTCCACAATTCATATGTGTTGAGTATATTGATATAAAAGGTTTGCAAACTTTAGGGGGAGAGTCTCTCATCTCTCTGATTAATAATTTGTTGAAAATATAATATTGCACTCTTTTCTTTGTATGAGTTTTTACCTTTGGGTTTCTCATATAATAAAGTTTTTAATGAGGCAATATCAACACAAGATTATGTCCTATCATCTATTTTTCCCATAGAGGTTTTTAGTGGAGGATATTGAAACATACAGTACCTTTTTTATTTATGTGAGTTTTTTCTTTTGAGATTTCTCATATAAAGTTTTTGATGAGACAATATCAACAAAGGTATATGCTATATCATCTAGTTTTCCCCACCGGAAGTTTTGGAAGATGATATTTGAAGCATATTGACCATAGGGTCAATGTGTTATTAGACTAAGACTTTAGGTTTATCTCAAGGGTCTACTAACATTGGTAATTGTATATTATGGTGTTTCTCCTTATTTTTTCCACTGGGGTTTAAGACTTTTTGCCTAGTATACCAGAATTACTTTGGTTTTTCCCACAGGGTTTTTTCAAACATTCTTCTCATATTTTTCTTGAAAGGTTTTTGGGAGAGATATATTGTATTGCATCTCCTGATTTTTCCCATAGGGTTTTCAAGGAGTTATTCGATTGATTACAAGACCACAAAAAGAGCAAATTGATTATAAGACCATAAGAAAAAGAAAATTGATCAAAGGGGAGTGTTATTGTGATCAATTTCTGTAATTTAATTACATGAAGGAGATATTCGGAAGAGGCATGTCCATTCGGGAACAGACACCCTTTAATTTTTTGGACATGTATAATTATTATGATTTTTGATTCAGTCAATACAGAGATTCAATATATTCCATCACCTCTCCTACTTTTCACTTCTAACACCACCCAGGCATCCATGGAAACCAGACGACAAAACCGAGTTTTTTTAAAAAAAAATCACTCCCGACGCACGCGCCGCTTCACTTCAAAATCCCGCCTTTTGCCACTAGCCTCTGCTCTTTCCTTACCCACCGCGGTGGGATCGCGCTCACCCCCCGCCGCCCCTCCCACGAATGGCGCGGCGGCGGCAGCGCGCCTCACGCGGCCGCGCGAGCCCGGAGCTCCTCCTGGCCTACGGCGTGCGCGCACCCTCGGCCGCGCCGTCCTCTCGCTCCTCCCGCCGTCGCCGCCGCCGGGCGCGCCCTGCCCCGCCTACCATGGCGGCGCCGGGTGCCTCGCGTGCCACCGCTGGGCACACCTCCTCTGCGCGGTCGCGCACGCCGGGGCCGCGCCCCCGCCGCCGCGGTACACACCGGGAAACGCCGGGCACTCACAGAAGGGAGACATATCCTGTGCAATCGGCCTACCTGTGCAATCATGCAATCTGCGAATATGAAGCATTCGATCTCAATCCAACGGTCGCTGCTATTTTGCACTTAAACCCCCCCACCTCATCAGCAATCTTCTCTTTGAATACTTGCTAAACACCCCCTCGATGATATCGAATCATTAAACCGTACCCCCAGGTATCGCTCCGTTCCGGTTCGTGACGCGCGGAGGACTTCTCTCGTGGATGCCGCCCTGCCCGCTCGTGAATCGCTGCCTCTTGGATGCCCTGCCAGATCGCGACTCCCTGCCTGCTCGGACTGAAACGGAAACTGATTTTTAGATGCAAACAGCCTGACAGTTCGTCTCAAAATCACCACGCTTAATCAGTATGCTTACATCAATCAGTACGCTTACAGAAAAAAAACTAAAGACTTAAAGCTCTAGGGAACCTTTCGCTTCTTTTTGCAAGCATTGACTTCTTTGCTTTTTTTAATCCTTTTGCTTCTCCCCTTTGAACAGATATCAGTTGGTGGATGGACTGTCATTTCATTTGGAATATGGCAACCGATGAATGCCTCATATTCATTCTGCTTAGACTGTTTATTAGGTGATGTCATTTGATCCAGTGGTGCCTCAAGGTTAGAAATCCCCGACAATAAAAAGTCCATGCCTTCCTCGGAATTGTTGGCTTTTCTTATCAAGTCTTCAAACTTATTGTGTACATTTGCTATCTTTTTCCTCATCGCCGGATCATTAGATTCTAGAATCTTGTCGTCCAATGTGTTCCAATACCTTTTGCACCTTTTCTCCCATCTTTGCAAGAAGTAGTCAACCGGTAACTCTACTTGTTTTTCACCACATAAAACCAGAATAATATGGCGGCATGGGATCCCCTTGACAGAAATAACTTGCAAGAACATGTTGGCATCATACTTACATGAATATCTCTATCTTTCTTTCTTCCATCACATGAATATCTCTATCTTTCTTTCTTCCATCACCTAGGGTCACAATTTTCATTTCATCAGAAAGGGCAATATTTTGAACCCAACAATGATCTCTAGCAGCAACAACCTCTTTTCTGAAAGGATAAGAACACCTCATGCGTGTATAGCACACTACCCTGTTTTTCCACAGGCCAAGATGTTTTCAACTGTGGAGCACTATGAATACTTTTGTTGTCTGCCTAATGCTAGCAGCTTCATCAGTTATGATAAGACGTGGTGCTACCCCTCCCATCGCAACTAGGAATGTCTTGAATAACCATTCATATGATTCAATTTTCTCATTTGCAAGAAAAGCACCAGCAATAAATATATTTTGCAAATGATGATTGACTACAGTAAAAGGTGCAAAGATCATATTATATTGGTTCGTGCTGTATGTAGAATAAAAGGAAATCACATCACAAAAGTGAGAATAGTTCTTTCTACTCACAGCATCAGCCCAAAAAACATGCACCAACCGGCCATGTTCATCCACAACGAAATCATAGAAAAAATCTGGATTGATTTTCTTCTTCCTCTCTAACTGTGCAACAAACATCTCGGCATCTGCATTTGTAATCTTTTTCCTAAGGTCACGATAGTAGTTTTGTAAGTCCCTCAAGGTGCATCCAACATTATCAAATCCTCCCTCGCTAACATTAAGTAGCCTATATCCCTGTGAGGTACCCATGCTTTCTTTGTGACAGTTGAAAAGGGTGTTTTTTGCACGTTCACTTACTGAACGATTTGATCTGAGCAAATGACGCTTATCTGGTGAGACAAGACCATGATTGTGCTCATCAACCATTGACTGTATAGTGTATCTATTATCAGCATCCAACTTCACATAGATGTATCATGTGCATATTCTTTGTAGAACTTCTCTGCAGCATGAATGTTCTCAAAAGGCATTCCAACATATGGCTTCTAGGTAGAAAAAGTATATAAACCAATTAGTGTTGTAAAGATCAATACGATAACACCTAAATTAGATCAAATACTCACTATTGATGCATTCTTTGGTGTACTCACTATTGATGCATTCTTTGGTGTACTGGGAGTTTCATCTGTCAATGATGGTGATTTTGGCGGTGTTGGAGCAGGCAGCAGCGACCAATCACAGTTCTCTTGGTCAAATGTCAGTGCTCCTACAACTGATTGCGTAGAAAATATAAGAAAAAAAAGCTTGCAAATCAAGAGATGGCGTTTCTTGTTACCTGGAGATTGCAGGTCGTCGATGAGCCCAACAGCGGCGGCGGCCTCTCCCGGCGGCGGCGGAGGCTGAACGGCCTCTCTCTGCTCTAGCGTGACACCGTCGATCTCCCAACCCATGGTGGCGGCGCAAGCGGGTAGGGCGGCGTCCGTGGCTCCGCTCGACGGGAATCGAAGACGAAGAGTCGCGAACCGGAATCGGCAGGACGGGCCCACTCGTCAACAGGAGAGACCCGGAGGGAGAACCCACCGCAACGGCAGAGGCAGCCCAGTAGCAGCCGCCCTGCGGGTCCCGCACGAGCGCCGGCGGCCGGGCGCGACTCCCCGCACCCTGGGAATTCAACCTCCGCCACAGCCGAACCCGACGCCGGCGGGAGAGGGAGATAGAGGGATGGGCGTGGGGGGACAGCTTCTGGGACCTCCTGAAGCCTTACGCGCGGCACGAGGGCGCGGGGTACCTCCGCGGCCGCCGCGTCGCCGTCGACTTCTGGGTCGTCTCCCACAGCACCGCCATCCAGGCGCGCTCGCCGGGGGCGAGGAAGCCGAGGAGTCCTCGGCGCGTCGCGAACCAGAGCAGAGCGATACCTGGGGGTACAGTTTAACGATTCGATATCATCGAGGGGTGTTTAGCAAGTATTCAACGAGAAGATTGCTGATGAGGTGGGGGGATTTAAGTGCAAAATAGCAGCGACCGGTGGATTGAGATCAGATGCTTCATATTCGCGGATTGCACCATTGCACAAGTAGGCCGGTTGCATAGGATATGTCTCCCTCACAGGCCAAGGTTGCGCCCCACTGCCGTCCTCGGTTGTCGCGTCGCTCTCTTGCCTTGGCGATGTTTGGTTGTGGTGTGAAAAAATTTTGATGAGAGAGAAATGATGTTTTGACCACTAATTAGGGGTAGTAAATAAAGTCTAATTACAAAATTACCTCTACAACTATGGTATTGTAGCAGTTGCTCTAGCTAATGAGGCCTTTGACCGTACGATTAGAGGATATTTGAGCACGGTTACTGTAGCATCACTGTGGCCAATCATGATGCGACTTGGCTCATTAGATTCGTCTCGAAAATTTACACCCATTCCTAAAAAGATTTTGCAAATAGATTTCATTTAGTACTGCATGCAGGCATTCGTTTTTTAGTGAAATTTTGACGTGATTGTTAGCCAAACATGGCCCTTGCGTGCGTTGTGCCCGCAGCGCGTGGTTTTCTTGTTATCTTTCTTGTTTCCGCTGCCTGTCTGAGGTTTACTGGTTCTCTGCCTGCATGTTGCTCGACGAGCAGCTCGTTCGGGAGACGATCAAGTCCATCATGGCGGACCGGGCATGTACAACGAAGAACGTCATCTGCACTGGTTGCCGTGAGGTATCAATGGCTTCTAGATTCTACAGAGTGGTTCTTGCCGTTCGATTAATATTTATGACTTCCATAACCTTGTGCATATGTTCAATCCATACACATGCAGTTCGATCTGAGTCGCATTATTTCACAACATTTTTTTGTGGGATCCTCTATATTCAGTATGTGCGGATCGAGTAATCTTAAGTTCTTAACTAGTGCCCCCCCCCCACACACACACACACAATGATCATGCAGGCGCATGTTCTTCATTTACAGTGCCTGATCAAAAGGCTGTGCTGTGATGCGCTGTGAAATCCAGTTTTTAGAGTTTTAGTCAAATACATTAAGCATCCTAGGAGCCACCTTTATACCAATTACCAATTCATATAAAAGAGTGCACCAAAGACAACCCATAAATCCTGACAAACCACTAAATGCCATAGGTAACTTACTGTTTGTAGGTTGAAAGTTGACGTGGAGCTCAGTATTGTTAGACTTGGATACAAACAAAATAAAAGTTTGGCACCAGGACTTCATTTAAGCTTGTCCAAGTGGGTTGTGGATATGTTAAGAAAGCCACAATTTATGTTTCATTAGGTTTGCTTTGTTTACATCTGATAATGCAAATGTCAGGAGACATTCTATCATTGTCTAAAATGAATGCCTCATTAGGTTGTTTGCATGCACATGGTAATGCTTTAGACAAATATAAACCAGTTCTTTCTTCAGTTTACTGTTATCTCTTAACCTATTCTCTGATGGATCGAATGACATGATTCTTTGACATGCCTATTTTTCTATCTTTTTCTCTATCCTTCATTTCTTCTATTTACAATTGAAATCCTTATTCATATCAGGTTGGCCAGACTGGATGTGTCAGTGAGCTTGTTTCTTCTTCGTCTGGGGATATTCTATTGCATAGGGTAAGTAACTCAGTATAAAAGTTTTATGATGAATAAAGTATTTAATGTGTTTTCTTGCCATTTATTGCTGTTTTCAGATTGGAGATCTACTCATGTGCTATATTCTCAGGCATTCGTCAATATTTTTGCCTGTCAAGAAGAGTACTTTTTTTCGAGTCAGTGGCCTCCCGCTTAATGTTCTTTTGCAAAAGTCAATATCCACGAGTACCATGGGAAAAAATCGACGACCCCAATCCACAAAACAAAGGTGTCCCTTGGTAAGAAATTATTAGTTTGTTTGGCACAGCTTTAGCTTCGCAATCCATGCATGATGATTTGGACATGTGTTTAATACAAAAATAATAATTGTTCAACCATGTACCTTCAATATGGCAGTTCCAAGAATCTGGACTAGGAATGACCAACTCAAAAATTCTTGGAGCTGGAGCTGTGCCAAATAGGCCCTGTGTTTATGTATTATAGTTTGAGACCTAAAGAAAGTGGCGGGATTAAGTTTAATAGAAGACAAATTTGACTACAAGACACTGTTTTGTGCTGTATTAGCTTCATGTCCATTTCGTACAGCTGACTATGCTTATTAGGATGTCATTATTTTTGAATTTTGACTCTTCCCATGCACGTTGTTTCCCTATCCACCGTGTAGGCATGTACAATGTTTTGGACAAAGTGTCAGGCTGCGAAAGCATCTGAGACAGCAACAGATTATACATACTAACATACAACCAGGGAGATGTATTAGAAAATGACAGCAAGTCAGCAACCTTCTGCGTTTGATTAGCAGCTTGTGCCCAAAAGATTCAGGATGGTTCCAGTTAGGAAGAGAATTAGAAAAGATGAGCCAAGTTTGTTATTGACTATGCAGATTTGCAAAAGTCAAAGTTGAAAAGCTATGCAAATTTGTAAAAGTTAAAATTGATAAGCTAAAGATAGTTTAGATAGTCTGTATGACATCATTTAATGCATCATTCCCTTTCAGCTTTTCTGTCTCTAAGTATTGCAAAACTGATTTAATTTTTAGCTGATAAGAATCCAATGTGGACATGTCTACCATAGTGCCATTTATTGTTGTAGCTGATCTAATTCACAAGTTAAAGTGGCCCTGAATTAATCACACAACAGTGTACCTTTATAAAATTTGACTTCAGAAAATAGTGTGAGCCTTGAGGTATATTTGTTGATTTTGAAGGATTGATTGGATACTGTAAGGTCCATTATAATATCGGGGCTTTGCTTGTCCTTCACTTCTTCAGCTGGGAATATTAGGCATTGTCAATAGAATTAATTTATAACATTGTTTGATTATGGAGTTGAATGGATATCTCATCCAAGAATCTGAGCCTTGTGTAATCATTTGATTTTCTTTCATGGAATAGAGCTTCTTCCATGAGCTAAGGATTTATAGGAGCTCATAACGTAATAATTATTGGTGAACGAGACCTTTCCACGTGCTCTATAAATGTGCATTTTTAACTATGGCTTTGGAACAAAATTTCCTTGTTCATGTTAGATATATGTAGCTATGTACTCTTCACCTGTATTTGCCCTCTCGTTGGAGGGGTTCTTCGCATATTGTACCCATGTACATCTGCCCCTTTGAGCTATGGAGACTGGAGTAGAGTTGAGCTGCACAATTCCAACAGTTCACAAGGTGCAAACTGTTGCTGAGCAATATAAATTCTACATCTTAGCAATGTTGTAGCACTTCCAAAATAAACCAATCAAGTTTTCTCTCAACAGCACCGGCTTTATTGTAGGATTCTAGTGTGTTCTATGTTTTTCTTGTCGATTCCTTCAAATGCTATTGTAACTTTTAGCTGATTTCTTGTATTTGTGGCCTCAGTTATATCTGTGCCATAACCCAGACATTGGCTGTGTCAACAATTCAAAAGCTGCATCCACTTCTCCAGACACTAGTACATGGAAATTTGATACTCTACAAAGCTCTGGAAGTTATGATACTGCAAAATTTACAGAGCTCAGTTGTTTAAGTGAAGGATGCAATCGTTCTGAATATCCTCTGACTAATGGATCAATAAAGTGTTCCAATTTAGATAATCAGAATCCTAGGAAAAGGAAAAGGCTGTACAGTTGGCAACGCCACAGCAAACAGAAGCAGATTTGTTCTGAGGACAGGTTGTCAACATGGAGTAAAAAAAATAACAGTGATCTCATGGTCCAAGATGTTTTATTGAAGAACTCGTGTGCTACAGTGGTTGATGAAGTGCACCCTTCGCAATTTGACAGTGGATAAAAATTCTTTAGCAATGGGCAGCGATGTAAATAGTTCACTTACTAAAGAACCATGTGGTGCATTGTTCTATGAAAAGCCACCAAGTTCCATGTTTGGTATTAGACATTCCAAGGGTCACAGTACATCAAGAATCCAATCTACATGCACACAAGTTGGACTTCCCAATTTCTTCCATATGACTGTCAGTAAATTCCCAATCTTGTTATAAATTATTGTTTCATCCAATAATTTTGATCTTTGAGATTGAGTATAATTTCTACAACTTTCTGGTTTATGTTTAGACAAATGAGCAATGACTATGTTTTTAATCAGAAATTCAGAAGTAATAGTTCCATGCATATTCAACCATCATCTGGGGGAAAACAAGAGTATGGAAGAACCAGGCCTATGTGTTGTGACTAACTCATCCAAAATGGGTCCCAAAAACATGTCTTGCTTGAATATTTTTCAGTATTAGTCATCCACAAATTGGGAATGTCTTATCCTATTTTTTCCTTGTTGGATCAGTTTACTTCTACCTTTTACCTGAGGATATGGCAACATTTTTGGAATCACTAC
The DNA here is from genome assembly GCF_016808335.1 of Panicum virgatum. Lineage (NCBI taxonomy): Eukaryota > Viridiplantae > Streptophyta > Magnoliopsida > Poales > Poaceae > Panicum > Panicum virgatum. The sequence goes on along the minus strand of NC_053147.1, from coordinate 36,282,598 downwards.
ATATTTGTTTCCTGTTCCTCTGTAGAAACTTCCCCCAGAAGAGGGTGGTGGCTATCTTTCTTAGAATCCACAAATAAATAATTGATGAAGCTCATTGTTTTGGTTCTTCAGTAGGCCCTGTGTGGCGGAACCACCCAAAACTACTTGGCCCGGGTGCACTGATCGTTGTTGCTAAGCAACTCTGACTCAAATTGGCACTCACCGGTAGTTCCTCGAGTGAAGCCTCGATAAAAGCCACGCTATTCCAGGATCAGCAGACAACACTCACGCGAAGGTGAGCCCAGAGATTACAACACAGAACATTTCATACATCTCAGAGTAATTGCAACGGAAAGGAAATTTATTACAAACCAGGTTCAGAATAGTAAAGTACTACAGAGTTCCATCTACTCAAATTATTCAAGTTTCATTGTTCAGCGGAAGCATTAAAGGATAACTAGCGAAATACATGACGCATCGATAAAGCCCGTACGAAAGCGTCACTCAGCGGGAGGGTGATCAGCACCAGCTGAAGGACCATCCCACTCAACAGACCAACCCGGAGGCAAGGTACACGGCCAAGTAAGACTCGCAAACAGATCCTCGAAGTTAGTACCTGAAAAACAGTGCCACAAGCAAGGTTGAGTATACTAATACTCAGCAAAACTGACCCGTCTCCGGATATATCATAGTCCGATAACTAGACATACAAGGCTTTTTGGTTGGTGGGGTTTGTTTTGCCGAAAATGCCGCTAAGTGTTGATCCTTACTTTCAGGTTTTACTTAGCCATATTCTAGTTGGATTAACCGTTCTAATTTGCAACTAACTCTACCCAAACATGGTAGAGCAACCATTTAATCAACCAGCAGTATTATCATCATCATGTTCCACTTGTTACTCTGTGTGACCGAAAACATTAAGCAATCTCATGCCGTGAGAGGCGGACGATTCTGAATCGGATTTCAACCTGGCCAGGGGAACCTAACACACACGTATGGGAACCAAGTCACCCACACAACTTTTCCCCTTTCTTTCCAGTCAGTGGATCCGGGGCACCCTCCCCGACTACAGAGCCCGACGTCTCTGCACCCATACGTCGCGACAAAAATATAAACCCTACTTCTACCAAGAGGGTGCAAAGGTCGTTCCACTCGCCGGTCCAATCAGGTACTTAAGCTTACCGATTACCATATTTCTTGGCATGTGGCTAGTACTTTCAAACGCTTAACGAAATGAGCCACACACCACGACCTTAACCATTTTTTACTACATCAGCGGGGTATCACAACTACACAACCCCGCCCATTGTCCTTATATTTCAGCAGGAATTAAAGTCAGTAAAATTCCTATTTGCTCGCGAGAGGCAAGAAACCCCTCGACTTGTACCGTACCTAATTAGCATGGCAACTAGTCGATATAAAGATCCGGGTATCAAACATAGGTACCTAGGAATCATGCATCTAAAGTTTTCGATCAATGCCTAGAAAACTTAAATGCAGAAATAAAACTATTACAATAAAAAATAAATAGATAGCTGAATAATAATTCGGAAAATAGTGGGATTATGCTCCGGGGCTTGCCTTCCTGGGCACTGTCAGGCAGAAAAACCTCTGGGGCTTGGCCTAGGCCTTGAGATAAGTTAGCACAATTCAAATTAACCTCCTGATCAACACGAGAGTCCGCAGGCACCAGTTCGTAGTCACCGCCCGCGAGATTAACCGTTTTTATATGCAATGCAAGATTATGAGTTATTCATGAATAACGATTTCTTTCCTTCACGATAAAGTTGTAGTTCAACAAAAGTTAATTTAGTGATGATCTCAATATTTCATTTCATGGGCAGTCATTTATAGAGTAGTAAACACAATTATGTTTCTTCATGAATGAGTGTGGGTTTGTTTTTCATTTTCAAATTTAAAACATAGCATGCTTTCATTATTTCATAATAACAAATCTACTCATGAGCTAGTGATGGAAAATTAAAGTAACACAGATCCAAAATTTAGCATCTATGGTATAAATTTCATCATCTAACCATAAAGCAATTACCATAACAAAACATATAAGTAGATTACTCTAGTTACTTCACCTTTTTGCACAAAACGTTTGACATAGGTTCTGGTGTTACAATTTTTACGGGAGCATCTACAAAGCATCTACTCAGTACTGAAATTTTTCCAGATTTTATTCACTTATACAGCAGAGGTGACAAAAAGAACAAAATTTAGCAAGCTTTTAACTAAGATAAATTCTACAGAGAGTTATACTAGGGATATGGTTCTCAAATTTTTACCAAAGCTTATTCATGAGCTGAACCTACTCCAGAAAAAATTATCAAGCTTTATACCCTCAATTTAAATTAGTTATGCAGTTAACTTAACATGAGTTAGCATAAATTTCTCAAAGTTCATTTGACCAGTACTGCATGAGAACTTTTTATTACAGACAGAACATACTCTAAACAAGAACATGTCCAAAAATCATGATCAGATATGGTGTAGTTTACTCAGAACAAAAATGGTAAAACTAGCCATGAGATGCTAAGCATGATTTTTAACTAAAGAAAAGCTCAGTAACTGCAGCTCAAAATTTTTAGGAAGGAACACAGAACTAAAATGAGACTTCAGAAATAAATATAGACTTTTCTAAGCATAAGAAATATATATGATGAATTAAGTTGATTAAACAAGCATAAATCATGGTATATAGTAAATGAACTCTAATAAATCTGAAATTTATGGATTAGCAGTGTTCAGTTGCACATGCATGTAGTAGAAATTCCAGAGCAAGTTCATGTATATATTTTCCAGTATTAAAACAAGAAAGCCAACAACAGATTAGAGAATCTTGATTGTTCCATATGATAAATGTTTTGGTTGGGTACCATCTTTTTACTGTGAGCTTAATATCCCATTAGTGATAAATTATTCAAAAATCAAGGTCATTTGTTGAGTAGAACTTCCTAAACATGCATAGGTCGATTTTCTTATTCTTTTTCCTAGATTAAATTTGGTAGAGTTTTTGCAGATTTGACTGTTACAAAAATTGTAGATCTTGTTACAAGGATTTCAGATCAGTTGAGTTTACATTTTTACGATTTTTCTGTGATTTGTTTTGCATTTTAGAAGTTCACTGCCATGCACTAGAATTCTTGCAAACACACCCTTGAACAAAAAACAAATTACAACCGGGCCCTTCGCCGGCCTTCTCCGTCGTTGCATCTTGCCGGTGGTGTTCTGCTAAGCAGGGCTTACCGGGGCTGCAACGGGGAGGCGCGTGGGAGAGAGGAGATCGAGGAACACCTACCCTTGTAGCCGTTCGGGTGGAAGAAGGTCGGAGGCGAGCTCGCCGGTGCTAATGGCGGGGGAGATGTTCGGTTCGCCGGCGTTGTAGGCGAAGGAGGGCGTGCACGAGCAACGCGAGAGCATGAGGATGCTCCTGGGGTAGCTCTCGTGCACGCTCTCCCTCTGGGCTGGCCGGTCCGCGGTGAGCCCGAGCTCGCCGGCGGCGGCGTAGAAGGGGAATGGCGTCGGGAAAGGGTTTGGGTTCGATTCCGCGCGCGTGGAGCTCAACTGGAAGGTGGAGAAGCTTCTGGGGTGGTTGGATGGAGCAATGCAGGGCTGTGGTGGCCGGTCCGTGCGAGCTAGATCTCGCCGGCCATGGCGGACGACGGGAGGAGGAAGAAGGAGGGGAAGCCGCGCGACGGCGGGGCTCTGGGGGTACTTATAGGCTAGAGAGCACCTGGGCGAGGGGAGTGGCGTCTGGGGGAGGCTGGTTTGGTCCGGGGCGACTCGACGGCGAGCGGGCGGAGCGAGCAGGCGCGCTGCGCATGGCGGGACGGCGTGGCAGCTCGGGAGGGCGTCTGGGACGCATGTTAGCGTAGGGAGGTGCCAAGGGGCAGGCCAGGTGGCACTGGAGGGGTTCCCCGGGTCCATTTGGCCGCGGACGCGCCGTGGACGAGGTCCACCAGCGGCGTACGGCGGGCGAAACAGAGCACCGGGAGGGGAGAGATGGAGGTGAGGGCATAACTGCGATTTCTAAAAATTCAGGGACCTCTCGGTAAACTAAAAATATCTCCTACTTAGAGGGCTCAAATGAAAAAGTGTTGAATACCAATTTTGCATAACTTTTCAAGATCTACAACGTTTGTGTTATGCAAATTTTCATTTGAAACTCACATTTTGAACTATTTGTAAATTTTCAAACTTGCACAAAAGGGCTTTGGTTTTCTTCTGTTTTTGATTGATTTTTGGCTGAAGTTCAATTGAGCACATGTCAATGGAAGTACCTCTCATGAGCCAACTAAATTTTTGTGCACGCATTTGAATTGAAATTTGAGTAGCTTTTCACTCCTTTTTCTTTCTCCTTTAATTTCTTTTATATACTTTGACTTTTATTTGACCTCTCCTCTTTGAATTAATTTCCCACATTTTTCTTTTAAATTTAAATGGGGTACAATGATCTGTATTTAAGTGTACTGACACCTGAGGTGTCACACCCTGGCCTGCTGGAAACAAGTCACCATTCAATCTTTTAGTGAATGTGCACAGTACTTCTGTAATTAATTCTTTTCACATTCTATTGCAGTTCCATATCAATTTTTTCAATGCATAGTCTTTACTTTGAGTATTCTGATAACTGAGAGCACCAGCGATCAAATATATGATATATCATTCATAATATCATGAGTTGGTTAAATGAATTAATGTTTGTGTTATATTTTTGACTTGCAGAGTGGTCCTATATGCTTTGATTGCTTAATACTGAATTCTTCCAAAAGTGTATCAGTAGATTCTTTGATATCAAGACATGCTGTCTTCTATGACAAAAGGACTTCCTATAACACCTTCCATGGCAATCGTATCCTTTTGCTATTTTCTACTGGCTTACACTTCTAGAGTGTGTTGTTATTGTCTCTCTGAAGGCAATCATTTGAATAGCTTTAAATGAAAAAAGCCCAAGTTACTTCTGTTGGTGTATATGTGAGCCCATGTATAGAGGCCCATCTAGAGGCTCATGTATAGGATCTATATATCCCACCCTTCTAGGGTTTGGAGGAATACAAGCCATTATTCTCTCCATCATGGTATCATTAGCCTAGGGTTTCCTTCTCTTCTTCCCAGCCGCAGCCGCCGCCGCCGCCATGGCCGGCCGTCGGCTGCCGGCACCCTCATCCTCCTCCCCTGCGCCGAGCGCCGCCTCTGCTTGGGCTGCCGCAGCTTGGCCCCAGATCAGGCCCGTCGCCGCCCTGCAGCCCGACGCCTCCACCGCCGCTGCAGCTGGCGCGGGCGCCGGGGCTGCGGGTGCAGGGGGAGCGGGCGGCACGGGACCCCTGCAGCCCGCCGCCGCCACCTGGGCCCGACCCGCGGGACCCCTGCAGGACGCCACTGCCGCTAGGGCCCGACCCCTGCCGACCCCTGCAGCCGATGCCGCCGCAGCAGCTGGCGCGAGTGCTGGGGCTTCCTCTGCTCCGGCCGTCTTCCCTGCTGGCGCCGCCACCTGGCCTCCTCTGGCCTAGCGCGCCCCGGCCGTCGCGCTGGCCGCCATCGCGCCTGCGCCGGACGCCGGGGCGGATGCTGCCACGGTGACTGCGCCCGTGCACCCGCCGCCCGTCCTGAAGCCGCCTGTGCCATCGCCCGTCGTGGAGCCGCCCGTGCAGGCCGCCGCCGCCGCCGCGGGCTCCGATCCGGCCACCCTGCGGGCCGCAGCACAGCTGTTGCAGGCCGCGGGCGCCGATCCGGCAGTCCTGTAGGCCGTAACGCAGCTCTGCCAGCCACGGGTGCTGCTCTAGGGGATACGGCCGCCGATCCCGCCACCGCTGCTGTCCACCGCGCCGCCATCACTGTGGCAAGCAGCCCGCCGCCGACGCCGTGCCCAATCCCGCGTGGACCGGGCTCGGGATGTCATCCGCGGATGCGCCGCTCTCCGCTGCCGCCCTCCGCGGGCAGCCGGCCATTGCCGCTCTCGCCGCGACCCTCCTCGCCGCCAAGTCGGAGGCTTCGGCGGCCCAGGAGCGGCTCCGCGTGGCTGCTCTCGCCTGGGAGCGCGAGCACACCACGGCCGATGCCTCCACTCTCCGGGTCGCCGAGGCAGAGCACTTCCACCGCGCCTCCTCCGGTCGGCCCGTCTTCCCCGAGCCCGGTGCCTCTTCCTCCTGCCAGGCCCCGCCCGCTAGATCTGGAGCCCGGTACGACTCGACCGACCCCATGGTCGCCCAGCTCCACGTCCAGGCCGCCGGCGTCCAGAACATCAGGGCCCTGGTCACCGTCCTCCTCGACCCGACGTCCTCTTCCTACGGACGCTGGCGGGACCAGGTCCTGCTCGCCCTCCGTCGCTACACCCTCGACGACCATGTCCTCGTTGACGCGCCGATCGAGGCGCAGGACGTGGCGTGGCTGTGCCTCGACAGCGTCGCCATGTCTTGGATCTTCGGGACTATCTCCCTAGATCTTCAGGACCTCGTCAGGACCCACGGCGGCACCGCGCGGCAGGCCTGGGTGGCGCTCGAGTGGCAGTTCCTCGGCAACGCCGAGTATCGTGCCCTCCAGCTCGACGCCACCTTCTGCACCTTCGTGCAGGGGGACCTCTCCGTTGGTGAGTACTGCCGGCAGATGAAGGGCATGGCCGATGCTCTTCACGACCTCGGGGATCCGGTGTCCGATCGGGTCTTGGTGTTCAATGTCCTGCGGGGCTTGAGCAGCACCTATGATCACCTGAAGAGCTGGATCGCCCGCTAGAGGCCCTTCCCCTCCTTCTTGCAGGTCCGGGACGACCTCGTCCTCGAGGAGATCACCAGGGGTCTCGTGCTCGGATCGCCCTCGTCCACCTCCATCGCGCTCGTAGCTGCTCCACCGGCTTCCTCCGCCGCCCCTGCCACCTCTCTCCTTGGTGCTGCTCCTGCTGGGCAGACCGGAGGTGGGGCGGGGGGGGGGCGTGGACGTCGTCGGCGGCGGGGGGATGTGGTGGTGGTGGCCCTGCTTCTGGGGGTACCGGTACCGGTGGGAGCCGTCGGGGCGCGCCGACTCCGCCGGCTCTGACTCCGACTCCCGCATCTGCCCCTGCCCCTGGAGGTACGCCCTAGCCATCCTTCAACAACCCATGGCCAGGGCGTATCTCGATGTGGCCGTTCCAGGGTCCGGGAGGGGGGCCTCGTCCTCAGCTCCAGCCGGCGGCCATGTTCACCGGTGCTGCTCCCCTCTCCGCGCCGTACTGGACCCCGCCCGCTCAGCCCAGCCAGCAGCCGACCTGGCCTGGGGGGTGGGACCAGGCCGCTCTGGCGCAGTCCTTCAGCACCATGGGACTGACGCCGCTGGTCAGCACCGAGTGGATCACCAATTCGGGTGCCTCGTTCCACACCACTCCTGATGCTAGTATCCTCTCTTCCGTCCGACCCCCACACCCCTATTGTCCTTCTTCTATCATGGTTGGTGATGGGTCTTGCCTTCCTGTCACCACTGTGGGTTCTGCTCCTCGTCTTCCTAATGTTCTTGTTGCTCCTCAAATGGTTCACAACCTTTTTTCCATTCGCCAGTTTACTGCTGACAACTCCTGTTCTATCGAATTTGACTCTTCTGGTATTACTGTGAAGGATTCAGCTTTCCGGCGTCCGCTCCTCAGATGTGATAGCCCGGGGCCCCTTTACACTCTTCGGCTTCCTGCTTCCGCTGCTCCGTCTTCGACTTCTTCTTTGTCTACTGCCTTTGCCGTGACACCTTCTTCCACCACCTAGCACCGCCGGCTTGGACACCCCGGCCACGACGTTTTGTCTTAGCTCAGCCGTAGTACTGATGTTCCATGTACTAGGGCTCCTGCTGAGCACCTCTGTCATGCGTGCTTGTTAGGTCATCATGTTAGACTTCCGTTTTCTTCTTCTTCTTCGTATGCTGCGCATGCTTTTGATCTTATTCACTGTGACCTGTGGACATCTCCTGTACTCAGCATGTCTGGCTACAAATATTACCTGGTCATTGTTGATGATTTTTCTCATGTCTGAGACCTTTCCCACCCTCCTCCACTTCTTTGCCTGGGTGTCCACTTAGTTCGGCCTCACTGTTAAGGCCGTCCAGTGTGATAATGGGCGGGAGTTCGATAACTCCACCTCCCGTTCCTTCTTCCTCTCTCGGGGTGTTCAGCTGTGTATGTGTAGGGTCGAGATGGCGGACTAGAGGGGGGTGAATAGTCCTTTCTAAAACTAATTACGCCGGCTAACCGAAACTTATGCGGAATTGAAACTATTTGCTTAGCCAAGACTTCACCCCTCTAACTATGACTCTAAGGCACCTCCAAAAAGATCCTACACAAAGCAAATGGAGTGCCAAGCTAGTAAGAGCTCTCCTAACAATTCTAATGCCAAGTCACACAAGCCTAAGCACTAGTACTTCACAAACCGGGGGAGCTCCTACACAATTCTAATGAGCAAAAGCACAAAGCCAAACCTAAGCTCACTAGATGCTCAAGGACAAGGATACACAATCCAAACCCAAGAGCTCAACTTGCTTAGCTACACAATCTAAGCAAGAGCAACTAATTAAGCTACACAAGCTAACTAGTTACACTAGGATCTCTACTTCTAGCTACACAAGCAAGAAGATGATTAGCAAGCTACACAAGCTAACTAATTACTAGAGAGCAACTACACAAGCACAAGATATATATGAAAATAAATACAACGCTTGTGATTTGGAGAATGCAAACCACCGAGAAGAGTAGACAAGATTGACACGGTGATTTTTATCCCGAGGTTCACTTGGTTGCCACCAAGCTAATCCCCGTTGAGACAAGCTCCAAGGTTGCCGCCGATCCTCTTGCTAGTGGTGACTCTCAAGTCACACTCTCCCACGTGGAGTGCTCACACCGAGCTCTAGCACATGATCCGGCCGGACCACTTGTTGCTCTTCACGTCTCGCTCAACTAGAGTTACTCTTCGCGGCTCCCGCAGGGTGAGCACAATACCCCTCATAATCTCTTCTCCGGAGCACCGCACAATCTTCTTGCGGGCTTCAACGGAGCCTCTTGCCACCAAGCCGTCTAGGAGGTGGCAACCTCCAAGAGTAACAAGCACACCGGTTTGCAACACGATCACCTAGTGCCACTCGATGCAATCTCTCAAAGCAATCGCACTAGAATCGCTCTCTCACTCGATCGGATGATTACTATCAAGTTAGAGTGAGTAGAGGGCTCTCAAGCACTCTCACACATGGACACCAAGTCCCCAAGGTGCTCTACAATCTCAAATGGCCGGCCACACCCTCTATTTATAGAGGGAGGCCCCAAACTAGCCGTTACACTCAAATCCCGTGAAAACTGAGTTTTCGCGGACTGTCCGCCTCACAAAATACGGACCGTCCGCCATTCAAAACCAACGGCTAGAACTGCAATGATTATGTGTCAGAGTCGACCGTTAGAGCCCTGGGCGGACTGTCCGCGCCCCTGGGGCGGACTGTCCGCGGTTCAAAACTTCAAACCAACCGATTTGCAAACGTCTCTGACTAAATCTGGAAATGACCGGCGGACTGTCCGCACCCCAGGGGCGGACTGTCCGCAGTTCAAAACGTGAGCACACACAGAAACCGCAGTGTTTCTATCCCAGAATTTTCAGTAGGAGGCGGACTGTCCGCCCCCAAGGACCGGACGGTCCGCAGTTCATTTTGGATACCCAAGACAGAACAACCAAGTTTCTGCGCCCGTTTCAGCTTTTAAAGGCGGACCGTCCGCCCCCATGGACCGGACAGTCCGCAGTTCAATTTGGACCACCAACAGAGCTAAAAACGGTTCTGTTCCAGCACATCCGAGATAATGGCGGACCGTCCGCCCCCCAAGGGCGGACCGTCCGCAGGTCTATTTCCAGCAGAAATGTACCTCGGTAAAACGGCCATAACTCTGAGCTCCGATGTCCAAATTAGGTGATTTTGGACTCTATGGAAAGCTAATTCAGAGGGCTACACAACCCAACTAAATACTTGATCCAAAACACAATGGATCAAAGCAGTATTCCACTCCAAGAGACCACCTAATTTCCGGAGAAAACCGAAAAACCTTTCTTGCTTCCCAAAGTTGATCAACATCAACTCCAACTCTTTCTCCTTTGCAAATGTGCCAACACCACCATGTGAACAACACCATGTGCATGTGTGTTAGCATTTCACAATCATTTTCAAAGGATTTTCACTTTATCTCACCACGCCACTCGATCCTAGCAACATCGCAATGTTAGATCACTCAAGTGGCACTAGATGACCGATATGCAAACAAGTTTGCCCCTCTTGATAGTACGGCCATCTATCCTAAATCCGGTCATGCACTTCTTTACACAACTTTTGACCGGTGAAATGAAATGCCCTACAAGTCATACCTTTGCCTTGCGCATTCCATTTCAACTTCCCAAATGTTGATGCCACACAAGCACCAAACTCCATCAAGCCTTTTGATCATCTTCATGAGTCAAAACTTGGCTTGATCTTCCTTGAATGATATGATCCACTCCATATCATTACATGACCTCTTTGGTCCATCGATCTTGACCTTGCTCGCTCTTCACCGTTGCCTTGGTCCATCGGCGCCAAATCTTGCCCAAGCTTCACCGCCTCGCGGTCCCTCGCTTCAAAGCCTTGACTTGCCCTTCTCCATTGCAACCGGTCCATCAAGCCAAGCCTTGTCTTGATCTTCTCCACTTTGGTCACATAACTCCATGTCATGTCTCATATGCAATGAGCTCCTCGATCACACTATATGAGCATAGCATCAACCTTTACCCATTTCTCCTCCATGGCACACGTTGCTCATACTAGTGTCTTTGTGTGGACTAATCTCCTGTGTATCTCAACATAAACACTTATTAGTCCACCTAAGTTGTCACTCAATTACCAAAACCAAACAAGGGCCTTTCAATCTCCCCCTTTTTGGTAATTGATGACAACTCTACAAAGATATGGAAATTAAGCATATTCCAAGCTAGCACTTCACACATGTGTAAATAGCTAACTTGGTTTGGATTTTATGTTTCTTATCCACCAATAAAACCACTTGTAAAAGATTGGATAAGCACCATAAAAATCCGACTTGGTAGTGATAACTCCCCCTACATGTGTGCTCAAGAGATTTGGTTTTAAACCCACACACATGCATAAATATGAAATTTGTGGGATTGTTATCACTACTAAGTGATGCTAAGGTATATAGGATAAACCTTTGAGGCGTGATACCAATTTGAGTTGCTTCCTTGAAGTTCATTCCTTAGCATCAATGAGTAACTAGACATTCATCAAAAACTCAAGATACCTCATGATATCAACAATATTAGCAAGGCTCTTGATTCACTTGTAAAAAAAATGTCTAGCTACAATCTATGCATGCTAGTTATCAAATCATCAATCAAGTTCTATGACTAGCATACATCACACACAAGCAATGCATATAAAAATTTTAAAACTTATGCAAATGCAAGCAAGCACATGAATATGCACATATCAAATGCAAACAACTAAGTTCATGAGCTTGCTCCCCCTACTTGTGTGCTCCTCTTGTCCAAGAATATTGATCCTCCTCAATATTGCTCCTCTTGATCATTGCTCCTCTTGATCCATGTCCATGCACTCTCATCTCATTTCCCCCTTTGTCATCCAAGGATAATTCATATCTTTGTTCATTTCTCTCCCCCTTTGTCATCAATGACCATAAAAAGGGCCGAAACCACATGAAATTTGCCATGTGAAGATCAATGGCCACCACTTGAAGTTGTACCTCTTGTACTTGTAGGATTACCACTTGAATACCCCTTGTAGGCAATCATATGAAGCACTTGTGGTTTGATACAACGAGTTGGACTTGGGTAGATGGTTGAGTCTTGAATCTTTATTTTTGATGGATACTTTCAAGTTGATTGGAATTGACACCACTTGTAACAACAACATGTGGAAGCATGAAGACCATCTTGTAATGCCACATGTAGGATACTAGTAGGATTCTTGACCTTAATATCTTTTAGTGGGGCTCCTCCCCCTATGTCAAAGTGTTTGTCAATCTACTTGAATCTTGAGCTCTTCATGATGAGGATAGCTTTCTTGATTTGAATTGATCATTTAAAGTTGAGGATCACTTGTGGAACCACCATTGTTGTAATAGATCTACTTGAATGAATACCACTTGTATGACCATGTATATCACTTGTAGAGATATAGTGATATACCATTTGTTGAATCTAGTATCACTTGTAAAATCATGATAGACCACTTTGTTGAATTTGACATTGATAATCAATTCTTGAACTAGATTGTTCCCATGAGCTTCTTTCTCTTTGACTTGATCTAGACTATTTGCCCAAATAATTTAACTCGGTTTGAACCAATGACAAGCTTCTTCACACCTCATTCTAAGGGTTATCTTGACAATGTTGAGTTAAACACTTGAAAGCTCATTTTCTAGATCAACTACTTGGGTTACTAGCTCATGAACATGTCATATGTTACCACTAGATCATATCAAGCATAGAAGCAATAGTGGCATCATAAAACATTTAAAATTATTTTATTTTTCATGAATGATCACTATATATGACTATATGCACTAATCATGTCCTTAGCATAGTATGAATGCATATGTCAAGCAATTTCACCTTGCCATGTTGGAGTAGAGGATAGTCATTAGATTCCAATTTAGCTCTCCAACTAGCATCATGAAGTCCAATTATAATAGCTTGGCGAAGACAATGAATACCAATATGAAAACCATTCTTCACCCATATGAAATGAATACCACTTATCATCAAATGCACTATCTTGTTGTGGTTGGCTTGCTTCATCTCTTTGATCCTTGCTTGCATGAGAGAATACCATTTGAATATCACTTGAATTATCATGAATCTCTCTATGTTGGGTGTTGCTTGCTTTTCTTGATCTTCCAATTTAAGTACCAAAAATATGATAAATACACACTACAATCAAATGACATTGTACTTAATACTTGTCATGCTTCTTGTCATGCTTCTAGCTCCTCTAAAAACCAAACCTAGGTTCCTCAACCACTTGTAACGATGATTTCAACTTGAGGACCTTTCAATTTAAGTGACTCAAGATCAATCCAATATTTGTTACTTTTCTGGCAGATTTGTACCTCTCAAAGAATATGTCAAATCTCTCAAAGTACAAGTTGAATTGCCATGAAATTTTGTGGAGATGTGTGACACTAAGTCATATAGCAGCCATAAAAATTTGAGCTCCAATGCATTTCTAGATTGCTACCAGATTTCACATCTTCCTCATAGGTGTATGCTGAAAACTGCTGCACATGCATTGACAAGATCCACTCCAAAACCGAAGTATCCCTCATCATATTGTCATGAAACTTGTACAGCAGCTAGTATCATAAGTGTAGGGCATGCATACCAAATTTCAAGCCAGTCCAAATAGATTTGATCATCCAACTATGGCTATCTTCTCAGCTTACTCAGATATTCAATAAAGGACAGATTTTGAGCAATTGAGCTATACTTCATAAAATTGAATCAAACTTGATGTTAACTTATTTAAATGAACTCACAAGACATATGTCTAATCATATCCCATAATGAATGTCATCTCATGATCATATCCATTCAAACTAACTCAATTTTGATTACTAACCATTTAATCCATTCAATCATCTTGTAGCAAGCAACAAGAGCATATATATCCAATTCAAACATCTTATATACACCCAAAAGAATGTGATCAACTAGAGATATACCTTTGTAGCTGATGATAAGTCTAGCTGTCAGGATCCTCCTTTCTGTTCATTCGCGGACTGTCCGCGATATCCTAGCGGACCGTCCGCCTTTGAATTTTCACACCACCGCCCGACTGAAACTGCCTCTGGCAAATACTGCCCAACACAGGCGGACCGTCCGTGGTCCTTTGGCGGACCGTCCGCAGTGTACTTTTGTGGTTGAGAATTTCTCTGCAGAGCCTCTGGTGAACAAGTCCCATGAACGGCGGACTGTCCACCCCTTACCCGCGGACTGTCCGCAGTACCAAATTTCAGACTGTCCAGAATTGTGCCAACTTTCTCAATTCCAACCTCAATTTGGGATCATTGCTCATATAAAAATCCAAAAATCTCAAATATTGCATGAAAACCTTCAAAAGACTCATATGAGCAAGTTTCAACAAGAATTCAAAAATAAATTGAGTAGAATCATGAAAACTCATAAATGGCTCAAAAATTCAGAAAAATGAAACAAGAAGTGCATATAAGAACCAAATACCATAAGTATTAGTTTTCAAGTCATATTTGAGAAGTCAATGACAAGTATCTCATTTCTCAACTTGCAAAATGATTTTCATCCAAAAACGAGATTCAACTCAAATAAATTTGCAAGCCATCAAATATTTCCAATAAATCTTCACAACTAGAATAAGACACTTGTATGTTGTAGTACTTGGACTTCTTTGTTTTGACTTGACATTGGGATGAGAATAGCACTAGGCTTCAATTACTTGACTCAATCACATGATGAACAAGATAAAACCAATTGAGGCAAGCCTCCAATGTCATTGGTACCAACACACATTTATCCACGTTTTGATGGTACTCAAACTAGATTGGGTCCTCTCAAGTTAGGAGCAGCATACTTTGGCAATGCCTTAGTATGAATAGCGGGAGTTTTTGTAATAGCAACAAATGAGGTACCATTACCATCCTTTCTAAGCATAATATTTGCATCAATTGAAATAGGCTTAGAATTAGTACCTAAGGGACATGAATAAGCCATGTGTCCCTTTTCCCGGCATAAGTAGCATCTTCTCTTTTGTTGAGCCTTTTCTTCCTTACTCATTTGATGCTTCTCATTGCCTTGCTTCTCATTGTTAGCTTGAGCCTTCTTCTCAAACTTGTTTGGGCAACCCGAAGCTAGGTGACCCAATATTGCACAACTATGGCACTTGATGTGAGCATGTGGATTCTTATCTTGAATCTTGTTCTTGCTCAACATCTTGGCATCTTGAATATGAGTTGATTGCCTTGCTCTTGCCTTGCCACCCCTTCTTGTTCTCTTTTTCATCATCTTCAAATCATCAACTTGATCATCATGGTTGATCTTGACTTGAAGTTGGGGTGCCTTCTCTTGCTCAACTTGTGGCTTTGGTTGAGGTTCTTGTTGCTTCACCAATTGCTTGGTTGGGCACATTGAGGTGAGGTGACCCCAAGTGCGGCAGTTGAAGCATTTGACATGTTTAAGCTTCTCTTCTTCCTTCTTCAACTTGAGCTTTTCTTTGTTGGGGCAACCATTTGCAAAGTGTCCCATCTCATGGCATTGAAAGCACATGAAATGAGATAGCTTCATTTCTTCTTGCTTCTTCATCTTTCTATTATATTTATTCTTGCCCCATTTCTTGTCATTGGCTTTGCTCTTGTTGGAACCAATGCCACTCATGTCACCGAAGCTTCTTTGATTTTTGATTATGCTTTCAAGGGTGACTTTTGATTTTGTCCATCTCTCTATCTTGTTGCTCAAATACTTCACTTGACTTTGGAGCTCTTTATTTTCTTCTACAAGGTTAGTCTCATATTGCATAGTAGAAGAAGAACAAGCATCTATATGTGAAGTACATGGCATAGACAATAAATCATCACATGAGGTGGATATATGTTTGTTGCCTACATCACAAGGGTTAGCAACATTTTACAATTGATCCTTTGACCCATATGATGAGCTCTCACTAGTTTTAATTCTTTTATTACAAAGCTTGCTAGTGAGTAAAGCATGGTCTAGTACCAAGTTCTCATGAGCAACACTAAGCTCCTCATGAGTCAATTTTAACTCCTCATGTGAACAACTCATGACATAAAGTAGATGCTTTTGTTGTTCACATGTGTGTTTGAGAAAAGAGTTTTCTTTTTCAAATTTGATTCTTTTGGCTAACACTTCCTCAAATAATTTGGTCATGCTAGCATATCTATTCAAGAGCTCATCATATGAATTAGGATCAATCATATTGCAATTTGATACCTTTGTGTCACCTTGTGACATGAAGCAATGTGATGATGGAGATGAGCTTGAAGTAGAAATATCATCCATGCATGAACCAACTTGATCGACAAGTGTGCTTGGAGTAGGATCAGCATTTCCAACACTTGAATCATCACCATCAATTATGTTAAGTGAGCTTGTTGTAGATTGATCATCATCATCATTATCACTTGACCACGAGGTGGAGCAATCTTCCACAACAACCATGTCATGAATGTGCTCACCATCCTCATGCACTTCCTCCTTGGCCTTAAAATCATCATCATCATCGGAGGCCGCCCCATATTTCTCATTGAGATAACTCCAAATCTCGTGGGCGGTTTTCATATCCATGATCTCACCAAATATGCAATCATGAAAAGATCTAAACAATATATTAGTAGCTTGGATGTCTAGATCTAGGCATTTCTCTTGTGTTGGAGTTAGATTTCTTTCATCTAACACATGAGAAAAACCTACATCCACCATCCACCACATTTGAGGGCAAATAAATTTAAATTTGTATATCATCCAATTTTTCCACCGTGCAAAGTGTGTGCCATCAAAAATATGTGGACACTCAACATCTAGCCCATAAGTCGCCATCCTCTCGGGTCGGTAAGGACCACAAATGAGAGACCTCGGCTCTGATACCACTTGTAGGGTCGAGATGGCGGACTAGAGGGGGGGTGAATAGTCCTTTCTAAAACTAATTGCGCCGGCTAACCGAAACTTATGCGGAATTGAAACTATTTGCTTAGCCAAGACTTCACCCCTCTAACTATGACTCTAAGGCACCTCCAAAAAGATCCTACACAAAGCAAATGGAGTGCCAAGCTAGTAAGAGCTCTCCTAACAATTCTAATGCCAAGTCACACAAGCCTAAGCACTAGTACTTCACAAACTGGGGGAGCTCCTACACAATTCTAATGAGCAAAAGCACAAAGCCAAACCTAAGCTCACTAGATGCTCAAGGACAAGGATACACAATCCAAACCCAAGAGCTCAACTTTCTTAGCTACACAATCTAAGCAAGAGCAACTAATTAAGCTACACAAGCTAACTAGTTACACTAGGATCTCTACTTCTAGCTACACAAGCAAGAAGATGATTAGCAAGCTACACAAGCTAACTAATTACTAGAGAGCAACTACACAAGCACAAGATATATATGAAAATAAATACAACGCTTGTGATTTGGAGAATGCAAACCACCGAGAAGAGTAGACAAGATTGACACGGTGATTTTTATCCCGAGGTTCACTTGGTTGCCACCAAGCTAATCCCCGTTGAGACAAGCTCCAAGGTTGCCGCCGATCCTCTTGCTAGTGGTGACTCTCAAGTCACACTCTCCCACGTGGAGTGCTCACACCGAGCTCTAGCACATGATCCGGCCGGACCACTTGTTGCTCTTCACGTCTCGCTCAACTAGAGTTACTCTTCGCGGCTCCCGCGGGGTGAGCACAATACCCCTCATAATCTCTTCTCCGGAGCACTGCACAATCTTCTTGCGGGCTTCAACGGAGCCTCTTGCCACCAAGCCGTCTAGGAGGTGGCAACCTCCAAGAGTAACAAGCACACCGGTTTGCAACACGATCACCTAGTGCCACTCGATGCAATCTCTCAAAGCAATCGCACTAGAATCGCTCTCTCACTCGATCGGATGATTACTATCAAGTTAGAGTGAGTAGAGGGCTCTCAAGCACTCTCACATATGGACACCAAGTCCCCAAGGTGCTCTACAATCTCAATTTCAGTAGGAGGCGGACTGTCCGCCCCCAAGGACCGGACGGTCCGCAGTTCATTTTGGATACCCAAGACAGAACAACCAAGTTTCTGCGCCCGTTTCAGCTTTTAAAGGCGGACCGTCCGCCCCCATGGACCGGACAGTCCGCAGTTCAATTTGGACCACCAACAGAGCTAAAAACGGTTCTGTTCCAGCACATCCGAGATAACGGTGGACCGTCCGCCCCCAAGGGCGGACCGTCCGTATGTCTATTTTCAGCAGAAATGTACCTCGGTAAAACGGCCATAACTCTTAGCTCCGATGTCCAAATTAGGTGATTTTGGACTCTATGGAAAGCTAATTCAGAGGGCTACACAACCCAACTAAATACTTGATCCAAAACACAATGGATCAAAGCAGTATTCCACTCCAAGAGACCACCTAATTTCCGGAGAAAACCGAAAAACCTTTCTTGCTTCCCAAAGTTGATCAACATCAACTCCAACTCTTTCTCCTTTGCAAATGTGCCAACACCACCACGTGAACAACACCATGTGCATGTGTGTTAGCATTTCACAATCATTTTCAAAGGATTTTCACTTTATCTCACCACGCCACTCGATCCTAGCAACATCGCAATGTTAGATCACTCAAGTGGCACTAGATGACCGATATGCAAACAAGTTTGCCCCTCTTGATAGTACGGCCATCTATCCTAAATCCGGTCATGCACTTCTTTACACAACTTTTGACCGATGAAATGAAATGCCCTACAAGTCATACCTTTGCCTTGCACATTCCATTTCATCTTCCCAAATGTTGATGCCACACAAGCACCAAACTCCATCAAGCCTTTTGATCATCTTCATGAGTCAACACTTGGCTAGATCTTCCTTGAATGATATGATCCACTCCATATCATTACATGACCTCTTTGGTCCATCGATCTTGACCTTGCTCGCTCTTCACCGTTGCCTTGGTCCATCGGCGCCAAATCTTGCCCAAGCTTCACCGCCTCGCGGTCCCTCGCTTCAAAGCCTTGACTTGCCCTTCTCCATTGCAACCGGTCCATCAAGCCAAGCCTTGTATTGATCTTCTCCACTTTGGTCACATAACTCCATGTCATGTCTCATATGCAATGAGCTCCTCGATCACACTATATGAGCATAGCATCAACCTTTACCCATTTCTCCTCCATGGCACACGTTGCTCATACTAGTGTCTTTGTGTGGATTAATCTCCTGTGTATCTCAACATAAACACTTATTAGTCCACCTAAGTTATCACTCAATTACCAAAACCAAACAAGGGTCTTTCAGTATGCTTTGTCCATATACTTCTCCTCAGAACGACAAGGCTGAGCGGATGATTCGCACGACGAATGACGTCGTGCGCACCCTTCTAATCCAGGCCTCTCTACCCCCGCGCTTCTGGGCTAAGAGCCTCCACATCACCACCTACCTGCTCAACCGCCTTCCGTCCACTGCTTCTCCTGCTCCCACTCCACACCACGCTCTCTTCAGTACCCCTCCTCGCTAGACCACCTTCGGATCTTCGGGTGTGCGTGTTACCCTAACACCTCCGCTAGCGCTTCTCACAAGCTGGCGCCCCGTTCGACTCGTTGTGTGTTCCTCGGGTACTCCCCTGACCACAAGGGGTACCGATGCTTTGACCTCACCTCTCGCCACGTTCTGATCTCCCGACACGTCGTCTTTGATGAGTCAGATTTCCCCAACTCTATCTCCTACACACCTTCTCCTGAACCCGAGCTGGAGTCTTTGTTTCTGACTGACCCGGTGGTTCACCCACCGTTACCTGTCTGTCCTTTTCCTGCAGGTTTTCCCTGCGCACCGGCACCGCTTCCGGTGATCCCTGCTGTGCCGAGCGCGGCCCCAGTTCGCCACGTTCTTGCTGACATTGGGGTTCACCGAGGCCAAGTCCGACACGTCTCTCTTCATCTACCGCCGTGGGGATGAGACTGCATATCTGCTGCTCTATGTCGATGACATTGTGCTCACAACCTCCAGTCAGCAGCTACTTCAGAGTGTCATCTCCTCTCTGCAGCAGGAGTTTGCTATGAAGGATCTGGGTCAGCTCTACCACTTCTTGGGCGTCACTGTTGAGCCTCGCCCATCTGGTCTTCTCCTTCATCAGTGGCAGTACGCACTCAATATTCTAGAACGAGCTGGGATGACTGATTGCAATCCCTGCTCCACTCCTGTCGACACTCAGGCGAAGCTGTCTGCTAATCTGGGTGATCCAGTGGCTGATCCTACTGCCTATCAGAGTCTGTCTGGAGCTTTGCAGTACCTCACCTTCACCAGGCTGGACCTCACCTACGCTGTTCAGCAGGTCTGTCTCCATATGCATGATCCCCAGGAGTCACACCTTGCTGCACTAAAGCGTCTCCTCCGCTACGTTCATGGCACTGTGGACCTCGGCCTGGTGCTTCACCGCTCGTCCTCTGCTGAGCTGGTGGTCTACACCAACGCTGACTGGGCTGGCTGCCCGGACACTCGTCGCTCTACTTCTGGCTACGCCGTCTTCCTGGGGCGGCACCCTGGTCTCCTGGTCATCCAAGCGGCAGCCGGATGTCTCCCGCTCCAGTGCTGAGGCGGGGTACCGGGCTGTCGCTAACGGCGTGGCGGAGGCGTCCCGGCTACGATAGCTCTTGGCGGAGCTCCAAAGCCCGCTCGCCAAGAGCACGCTCGTCTACTGCGATAACATCAGCGCCATGTATCTCTCCACCAACCCCGTCCAGCATCAACGGACGAAGTATGTGGAGATCGACCTACACTTCGTGCGCGACAGAGTCACCATCAGCGATGTTCGGGTACTCCATGTCCCGACTACCTCCTAGTTTGCTGACATCTTCACCAAGGGATTGCCCTCCTCGACCTTCTTGGAGTTTCGCTCCAGCCTTAACATAGCCGGTGGCTAGTTGTGGCTGCGGGGGGGGGGGGGGGGGTATTTGCCCTTTGTACTCTATTTGTACTCTCTTTTTGTCCAGTCTTGAACACCGCTGCGCCGGTAGTTCAGACTGCGGGGGGGGGGGTGTTGGTGTATATGTGAGCCCATGTATGGAGGCCCATCTAGAGGGTCATGTATAGGATCTATATATCCCACCCTGCTAGGGTTTGGAGGAATACAAGCCATTATTCTCTCCTTCAACTTCTAAAAAACGGCTGGGATGCTGCATCATTAGGGAAGGAGAATTGTGGTATGGTTTCACTGTTTTCTAGGTGACATTCTATAACACCTAGCCCTTTAGCAGCCCATTAGTAGTTGTATTGTTGGGTGTTGGCCCATGTGGCCCAGGTTGAATAGGTTTATAGTGGTTTAATACCAGCTTGGAAGTTTAGGTGGGTGAGGGTCAGCTTATAATCCTTTATCACTCCAAACATAGTATCTTGAGTTAACCCTTTTGTTATGTGGGGTAAGCACTACGTCAGGCGCGCAAAGAAGGTGGCTGGTTAGCTGTCAAGTATCCTAGTTGGTTTTAGATTAAATCGAGTCGGTTTGGTTTAGCTGGTTTGGTTCGGTTTGTTAGAGATGGAGTCAGAGTCGGATAGGAGAGATTTGGTTAGTTGGGAAAGGATTGCTATATGGGATATATATGTCCCCAACCATGTAATCTCTTGATCAATGAATATACAAGTACTTTCCTCTTCCACCTCCAAACCAACAAGCGCAAGGCAGGGAAGCCAACGATCTTCCCCCTCTGTTGTCAGCTATCGGCTGGGGCAACCCCTGGCCATTACATTGGTATCAGACGACTAGGGATCCGACGTCATGGGTGATGACAACAAAGGCAAGTCTTCTGCCGAGTCCTTGGCGAAGGCAGAGAAGGAACACCCAGAGCTCAAGGCAGCTCTCGTCAAGAAGCTCGACGTCCTATCTTCGTTGGAAGATCGACTCGGCCGCATTGAGCATGCCCAGAAGCAGCTGACGCTGCAAGCGCAAGGACCGGAACTTCTCCAGCAGCTCAAGGACAGCCCTCTTGGCCATACGCGCTTCCACAAACTTGAGTTCCTGACCTTCGATGGCATAGGCGACCCATTGCCCTTCCTCAATCGCTGTGAACACTAATTTTGTGGTCAGCGCACACTAGAGGAGGAACAAGTTTGGTTGGTGGCGTTGCATCTACAAGGTTCGGCACAACAATGGTACATGCGCCTAGAGCGAGATGAAGGTGTTCCATCGTGGCAGCGCTTTTCCACAATCCTTGACATGCGATTTGGTCCTCCAATCAGATCCAATCCACAGGGAGAGCTGGCGGCATGTCGTCGTTCCGGATCGGTAGCTGACTACCAGGACCGCTTCCTCGCGCTCCTCACCCGCGCAGGTCCTCTCCTAGAATCCCAACAAGTGCAACTCTTCATCGCCGGGCTAGGCGAGCCCCTCAGCATCGACGTCCAGCTGCAAGTACCCCAATCCTGGAGGTTGCCATGAGTCTCGCCCGTGCATACGAGCGCCGCGAACAGATCATGGCCTCGCCATCGCGTTCCGGATGCTCCAGAACTGCACCCTCGCGTGGCCTCCATCCGAGCCCGTACCTGCCGACCACAGCGGCCACGACATCTACGTCGCACAGCTCTTCGTCTGCGACACCACCGATACCTCCCACCATGACGCCCACCCCCGGCACGGTTACGGTCGCCGGCCGCACGGTGCGCCATCTCTTGCCATTGGAGCTTGAAGAGCGACGTCGCAACGGCCAATATTTCAACTGTGATGAGAAGTACGTTCGCGGACACAACCGCATCTACGCTCGCCTCTTCGTCATGCAAGTCACTAGCAGAGACGAGGAAGATATGTAGCTAAGCATGATGACGACCAATAGCCGCACATCTCCCTGCATGCCATCGCCGGGGTGTGCACCCGCGACACCATGCGAGTGCGCGTCCAGCTGGGGCAAATCATGGTGACTGCCATCCTTGACTCCGGATCCACCCACAACTTTGTGTCCGAGTCAGCAGCACGCCACATCGGCCTGTGCTTCATCCCGCGTACTGATCTGGCCATCACGGTCGCCACCGGTGACCGCGTCCGCTGCCCGGGTGTCTTCCGCGATGCCGCGTTCTCCATCGACGCCGAGCCGTTCCGCGCTAATGTCTACGTGCTGCCACTGGGAGGATACGACATGGTGCTGGGAATAGATTGGTTGGCCAAGCTGGGTCCAATCCTCTGGGATTTCGGCCGCCAAACCATGTCCCTGTGGCATTCCAACCGACGCATTCGATGGCGCGGGGTTCCTGGGCGGATTGGAGCCCACCTCCGCGCGCTGCAGGGTCGAGAGCTGCTCGACCTCTTGCTGGAAGACTTCTCCGATGTATTTGCCATGCCTACTGGGTTGCCACCGTAGAGAGCCTGCGATCATTCCATCCACCTTCTGCCAGGCACCGCCCCGGTGGCCGTTCGTCCATACCGGTACCCTCAGCTGCAAAAAGATGAGCTTGAATGCCAAAGTCGCGCCATGGAGGAACAAGGTCTGATCCGCCGCAGCTCGTCACCATTTTCTACGCCAGTTCTTGGTGCTTGGCGCTTGGCGCTTGTGCGTGGATTACAGAGCTTGGCACTTGTGCGTGGATTACAGAGCTCTCAACGACTGCACCGTCAAGGACAAGTTTCCAATTCCGGTAGTCGAAGAACTCTTGGATGAGCTATTCGGTGCTCGCTTCTTTACTAAACTTGACCTTCGTTCGGGGTACCATCAAGTACGAATGAATCCAGGTGACATCGCCAAGACCGCATTCATAACTCATGACGACTTGTACGAGTTCCTTGTCATGCCCTTCAGTCTCACCAATGCGCCGGCAACGTTTCAAGCTTTGATGAACGACATGCTACGCCCGTTCCTTCGTCAGTTTGTGCTTGTTTTCTTCGACGACATCCTAATCTACAATGTGTCTTGGGCAGAACACTTGGGCCACATCTGAGCAGTGCTGACCATCCTCCGGGAGCATAAGCTTTTTCTGAAGCGCTCAAAATGCTCCTTTGCTGAACCCACGGTGGCATATTTGGGTCATGTTGTCTCTTGCCAGGGGGTTGCCATGGATGTCAGCAAGGTCCAGGCCATTCTAGAGTGGCCAACACTAACCTCGGTTCGTGCTCTTTGCGGATTTCTCGCCTTGGCCGGGTACTATCGCCGGTTCATCAAGGAATTCAGTGCCATAGCAGCTCCCCTCACGGCGTTACTGAAGAAAGATGCTTTTCACTGGTCACTGGCAGCAGACAATGTGTTCAAGGCGCTGCAGCGCGCCCTCACATCCGCGCCGGTCTTGGCCCTACCGGACTTCACCAAGCCCTTTGTGGTCGAGTGCGACGCATCCGGCTCCGGCATCGGCGCCGTTCTCCACCAGGACAGCAAGGCCATCGCGTTCTTCAGCCGTGCGCTTCCACCGCGCCACCGCGGCCTCGCTTCCTATGAGCGTGAGCTAATTGGACTTGTGCAAGCAGTACGACATTGGCATCCGTACCTCTAGGGTCGGCCGTTCGAAGTCCGCACGGATCATCAGCCGCTGAAGTTCATCTTGGATCAACGCCTCGCGACTATACCGCAGCATCATTGGGTAAGCAAACTTTTGGGCTTCGATTTCACAGTTGAGTACAAGGTGGGACGGACCAATGTTGTGGCCGACGCGCTCTCCCGACGCGACGCAGATGTTGCCACTCTCCATGTCGTTTCCTCGCCATCGTTCACCCTTCTGTCAGAGTTCCGAGAGGCAGCAGCACTGGACCTGGCCCTATGCAAGATACGTGAGCAGATTGACAATGGCAAGATGGGGGACAGCTGGCATGTGGTGGATGGGTTGGTCACCTTCAACAATAAGCTGTTTGTTCCGGCTGGATTTCCATTGCTCCAAGCACTCCTTGCAGGGGCGCACGATGACTGCCATGAGGGAGTACAACACACCCTCCACCGCCTCCGACGAGATTTTCATGTGGAACATGCCAATGCAGCTATTCAGAACTATGTTCGAGCTTGTGCAGTCTGCCAGAGAAACAAGGTGGAGCACTTGCAGCCTACTGGCCTTCTCCAGCCCCTCCCAGTTCCTACAGCAGTTTGGCAAGATGTCAGTATGGATTTTGTTGAAGCTTTGCCCAAAGTTGGAGGGAAATCTGTCATTCTTACTGTGGTAGACCGGTTCTCCAAATATGCTCATTTCATTCCACTTGGGCATCCATATACAGCAGAGTCTATGGCTCGTGTGTTCTTCAGTGAAATTGTGCTCATTCACGGGATTCCGGCGCCCATCGTTTCTGACTGCGACCCAGTGTTTACCTCAGTGTTCTGGAAAGCTCTCTTTGCAGCATCAGGGTCCAAGATCCTCATGAGCTCAGCTTTCCATCCTCAGACAGATGGGCAGATGGCGGCGGCGCGCAGGGCGGCGACGGTGCACAGGCTGGCGGCCGCGCCCCTGGTGGCAGCGCGCAGGCCGGCGGTGGCAGCCCTGGAGGCGGCGTGCTGGGGGCGGCGGCAGTGGTCAGGGACGTCGGTCCTGGCGGTGGTTGGCCCACCCTCACCTAGACCAACTACGTCGAGTGGGCCGCGGTCATGGAGGTGAAGCTCCAGGTGCGACATATGTAGGAGGCAGTCCGGTACGGCGACGTCGACTACGATGAGGATCGACGGGCGCTGGATGCTCTCATCGGAGCAGCCCCGCCCGAGATGCTATTCACGCTTTCCAAGAAGCGAACTGCCAAGGAGGCCTGGGACTCCATCGCTACGGCATGTATCGGCAGCGACCGTGCCTACAAGACCACTCTGCAGGCACTTCGCAAGGAGTGGGAGAACCTGGCCTTCAAGCCAGGTGAGGATGTTGATGACTTTGCCCACTATCTCAACACTCTGCTGCAGAAGATGGTGCAGTTCGGCGACGACACCTACAATGAGGAGAGAGCTGTCGAGAAGCTCTTCCGCTGCGTCCTCGAGAGGTACAGGTAGACCGCTCACTCGATCGAGTCTCTACTGGACTTCTCCACCATGACGATCGAGGAGGCGATAGGTCGGCTCAAGGTCGTCGACAACGATGAGCCACAGCCTCCCTTGGGAGGCATCTCCATTGGTGGGAAGCACCACCTCACTCAGGAGCAGTGGGAGGCCCGGCGCGGTGACAGGAGGAGGGGGGAGCCCTCTTCCTCGACTGGTGGCCGCAAGCGTGCAAGCCGCGGAAGGGACACGGAGGTGCCCAAGCCGGGGCACGAGGGTGCGCCGAGGGTGGCGCCCGCGGAGATGCTCAGGGCGGCGCCGCCGATAGGTCCAAGGCGGCACGAGACGACACCTGCCACAACTGTGGCAGGCCCGACCACTGGGCCAGAGACTGCCCGCAGCGGAGGCGTGGGGGCCAAGCCCACGTCGTGGAGGCCCAGCCGGATGACGAGCCGGCTCTGTTCCTACACCACGGGGACATGGAGCTGCATCCAGCGGCACCACCTGACACCGCTCTACTCCACCTCGATGAGCCGCGTGCCCGAGTCCTCCTCGACAACGGCTGGTACCTCGACTTCGGCACCACGCACCACATGACCGGGCGGCGGGAGTTCTTCTCCGACCTGGACGTCGACGTAGATGGCTCCGTCAGGTTCGGGGACTCCTCCACCATGGAGATCAAGGGCGTGGGCTCCGTGATCTTCACTGCCAAGTCCGGAGAGCACCGAATGCTCACCGGAGTCTACTACATCCCGGCGCTGCGGAACTCCATCATCAGCTTTGGGCAGCTCGATGAGAGCGGCTCCCACGTGGTGATCGATAGCGGGGTCCTCCGCATCTGGGACCACCGTCGCCAGCTTCTCGCCAGGGTGGTTCGAGGGAAGAACCGCCTCTACATCCTCCACGTTGGGGTGGCCTAGCCTCTTTGTCTTGCAGCTCGCAGGGACGACGAGGCATGGCAGTGGCACAAGCGCTTTGGGCACCTCCACTTTGAGGCCCTGAAGTGGCTCAGTGCCAAGGAGATGGTGCGAGGCCTCCCGAGCCTCGGCCACGTGGAGCAGCTCTGCGACGTCTGCGCGCTGACGAAGCAGAGGCGGCACTCCTTCCCCCAGCAGGCGAGCTTCCGAGCCAGGGAGCGGCTCAAGCTCATACACGGGGACTTGTGTGGCCAGGTGACACCGGTCACACTAGGAGGACGGCGCTACTTCCTGCTGCTCGTCGATGATCTCTCCCGCTACATGTAGGTGATGATCCTCGGCAGCAAGGGAGAGGCTGCGGACGCCATTAGGCATGCGGAGGCGGAGAACGGCCGCAAGTTGCGCGTGCTGTGCACCGACAATGGCGGCGAGTTCACAGCGGCAGAGTTCGTGGCGTATTGCGCGGATGAGAGCATCCAGCGCCACTACTCTGGACCATACAGCCCGCAGCAGAACGGCGTCGTCGAGCGGCGCAACCAGACGGTTGTGGGGATGGCTCGGGCCCTCCTCAAGCAGAGGGGGTGCCGGCTTTGTACTGGGGAGAGGTGGTAGTGACGGCCATCTACATCCTCAACTGTTCGCCCACCAAGGCGCTCGACGGCATGACGCTGTATGAGGCTTGGCACGGGTGCAAGCCGGCGGTATCCCACCTGAGGGTCTTCGGCTGCCTTGCGTTCACCAAGGAGCTTGGCCACATCGGCAAGCTCGACGACAGGAGCACTCCGGGAGTGTTCATCGGCTACGCGGAGGGCTCGAAGGCCTACCGCATTCTCGACCCGGAGACACAGCGTGTGCACACGGCGCACGACTTGTGTTCGACGAAGGGCGAGGATGGGCGTGGGACAAGGCGGTGGACAACGGCTCGGCTCCGACATTCGACGACTTCACCGTTGAGTACGTCCACTTCGAGGGAGCTGGGGGAGTAGGCAGCTCCTCTTCGCCGAGCGCGCCTACCCCAGTCCCCGAGCCTTCACCGACTCCGGCGCCAGCTACACCGGCAGCACCATGCTCTCCAACCGCGACTCCAGCTGCGACTAGTTCCTCGCCTGCACCACCACAGCCGGCGATGCCACACACTCTAGTACCGACAGCCACTCCTCCGGGCACATCTACTCCGACACCTGCTCGTGCTGAGCACAGCCTAGTGGAGTTCGCTACTCCGCTCTCTCACGACGAGGAGCGCATTGCCGCGTACCACGACGGTGAGCCGTTGTGGTACCGTACGATGAAGGACCTTCTCGGCGATCAGCCGGTGCCGGGACTGGTGCTTCACGACCTGGAGGCGCAGTTGCAGCTCGCGTACAACGATGGCGAGCCTCGGTCTTTTGCAGAGGTCGAGGGACATGTGGCATGGCGTGCCGCGATGCAGTCGGAGATGGATGCGGTTGAGAAGAACCGCACTTGGGAGTTTGCTGATCTCCCTCGTGGTCACCGCGCGATCACCCTTAAGTGGGTGTTCAAGCTGAAGAGGGATGAGGCCGGCACCGTCGTCAAGCACAAGGTTAGCCTGGTGGCACGAGGTTTCATGCAGCAGGAGGGAGTCAACTTCGACGATGCCTTCACTCCCGTGGCACGAATGGAGTCCGTGCGACTCCTCCTTGCGCTGGCTGCCCAGGAGGGCTGGCGCGTCCATCACATGGACGTCAAGTCGGCGTTTCTCAACGGCGACTTGAAGGAGGGGGTCTACGTGCACCAGCCGCCGGGATTCCACGCTCAAGGGGATGGGCTTCGAGCAAAGCCCGCACGAGGTGGCCATCTACCGGCGGGGCAATGGAGCAAATGCCCTGCTAGTGGGTGTCTACGTCGACGACTTGGTGATCACCGGCACCAAGGATGCGGAGGTGGCGGCGTTCAAGGAAGAGATGAAGGCCACCTTCCAGATGAGCGACCTGGGGCCTCTCTCCTTCTACCTGGGGATCGAGGTGCACCAGGACGACTCCGGGATCATGCTTCGACAGACCACCTATGCCAAGCGCGTCGTTGAGCTAGCTGGGCTCACCGATTGCAACCCAACTGTCACTCCGATGGAGGAGAGGCTGAAGCTAAGCCGTGACAGCACAGCGGAGGAGGTGGACGCCACCCAGTACCGGTGCCTTGTGGGGCGCCTTCGCTACCTTGCCCACACACGGCTGGACTTGGCGTTCTCCGTCGGCTACGTTAGTCGGTTCATGCAGCGACCGATGAAGGAGCACCAGCAGGCCGTGAAGAGGATCGTCCGCTACGTTGCAGGGACTCTCGACCATGGCCTCCACTACCCGAGGTGCCCTGGGGCGGCACACTTCATCGGGTACAGCGACAGCGACCACGCCGGCGACATCGACACCAGCAAGAGCACAAGCGGGATCCTCTTCGTCCTCAGCGAGTGCCTCGTTAGCTGGCAGTCGGTCAAGCAGCAGGTAGTGGCTCTGTCTAGCTACAAGGCTGAGTACATAGCGGCCTCCACCACTTTGACTCAGGCGCTCTGGCTCGCTCAACTGCTTGGTGATCTCCTCGGCAGAGACACTGAAGCGGTGGAGCTCAGGGTGGACAGCAAGTCCGCTCTGGCCCTGGCGAAGAACCCCGTTTTCCATGAATGGAGCAAGCACATCCGGATGAGGTACCACTTCATCTGAGGCTGCTTGGAGGACGGGAGCATCAAGGCGAGCTACATCAATACCAAGGACTAGCTTGCGGACCTGCTCACCAAGCCCCTTGGGAGGATCAAGTTCCTTGAGCTCTGCTCCAGGACCGGGATGGTCCAATCTTCCCACAAGACGACGCACAAGACTTAGGGGGAGAATGATGGATAAGTCTTTGCTGTTGGTCTTTGTGGTCCCTTGTACTCCTGCAGCATCTCTTGTACCCCTGCAGCATCTTGTAGTTCTTAGCATCTTGGACTGCAGGCATCTCTTGTACCCCTACAGCATCTTGTAGTCCTTAGCATCTTGGACTACAGGACAGCAGTTAGTGTCCTCTCTAGGACAGCAGTTAGACTAGTGTTAGACTAGCATTATTGGCTTCGTTTGCTGCCCAGCAGCCTGCTGTATATATATGTGGCCACCCCTCCCGTTGGAAGGCATGGCATTGTGAGTATGAATGAAGAAAAACCCAAAAAACTTCCCCAACTTGAGTGTCATCCTCTCAGCTCAATGACAGTGAAAATTGAGCTTCTAAC